>NC_057809.1:423713214-424013214 GCF_018294505.1 Triticum aestivum
TACTCATTGTGAAGCCATTGCTTGCTTGCTCTATCTTTCGTCTTCACAACGTGAATGTATGATCTGTTTGGCTTCATAACTTCTTCCCACCTGATCCTTATTACACTGCAGCTGTTTGTCATTGCGCTTTCACTTTATTAAATACTTGACCATGGCTGGCCTAGTGTAATCTAACTTCCGCTGGATAGTAATAGGCATAATCTTCTCTGTTTGTCTTCATAACTCCCACGTTTTGAAGACTTTCATAAAAATCGCCTATTCACCCCCCCTCTAGTCGATATAACGTACTTTCAAATGGCCACCGGAGAGGGATTCCCCCTTCGGCAGGGTGCCGGAACGGGTCTAGATTGGTTTTCGGTGGCTACGGAGGCTTCTGGCGGCGGAACTCCCGATCTATTCTGCTCTCCGAAGTTTTTAGGGTATATGGATATATATAGGAGGAAGATGTACGTCGGTGCATCTCCGGGCTGTCCACGAGGAAGGGGGTGCGCCCAGGGGGGTGGGCTTTCCTCCCACCCCCGTGGGCAGCCCGGGACTCTTCTGGTGCATCTTCGATACTCCGTGGGCTTCTTCTGGTCCAAAAATAAGTTCCGTGAAGTTTCAGGTCAATTGGACTCCGTTTGATTTTCCTTTTCTGCGATACTCTAAAACAAGGGAAAAAACAGAAACTGACACTGGGCTCTAGGTTAATAGGTTAGTCCCAAAAATAATATAAAATAGCATATAAAACATTCAAGGTTGATAATATAATAGCATGGAACAATAAAAAATTATAGATACATTGGAGACGTATCAGCATCCCCAAGCTTAATTCCTGCTCGTCCTCGAGTATGTAACTGATAAAAACATAATTTTTTATATGGAATGCTACCTAACATATTTATCCATATAGTTCTTTATTGTGGCAAGAATATTCAGATTCATAAGATTCAAGACAAAAGTTTAATATTGACATAAAAATAATAATACTTCAAGCATACTAACAAAGCAATCATGTCTTCTCAAAATAACATGGCCAAAGAAAGTTATCCCTACAAAATCATATAGTCTGGCTAAGCTCCATGTTCACCACACAAAATATTTAAATCATGCACAACCCCGATGACAAGCCAAGCAGTTGTTTCATACTTTTGATGTTCTCAAACTTTTTCAATCTTCACGCAATATATGAGTGTGAGTCATGGATATAGCACTATAGGTGGAATAGAATGGTGGTTGCGGAGAAGACAAAAAGGAGAAGATAGTTTCACATCAACTAGACGTATCAACGGGCTATGGAGATGCCCATCAATAGATATCAATGTGAGTGAGTAGGGATTGCCATGCAACGGATGCACTAGAGCTATAAGTGTATGGAAGCTCAACAAAAGAAACTAGTGGGTGTGCATCCAACTTGCTTGCTCATGAAGACCTAGGACATTTTGAGGAAGCCCATCATTGGAATATACAAGGCAAGTTCTATAATGAAAGATTCCCACTAGTATATGAAAGTGACAATATAGGAGGCTCTCTATCATGAAGATCATGGTGCTATTTTGAAGCACAAGTGTGGTAAAAGGATAGTAGATTGCCCCTTCTATCTTTTTCTCTCATTTTTTTATTTAAGCCTTTTCTCTTTTTTATGGCCTCTCTTTTTTTAGTTTGGAGTCTCATCCCGACTTGTGGGGGAATCATAGTCTCCATCATCCTTTCCTCACTTGGGACAATGCTCTAAAAATGATGATCATCACACTTTTATTTACTTACAACTCAATACTTAGAACAAAATATGACTCTATGTGAATGCTTCCAGCGGTGTACCGGGATGTGCAATGACTCATGAGTGACATGTATGAAAGAATTATGAACAGTGGCTTTGCCACAAATACAATGTCAACTACATGATCATGCATAGCAATATGACAATGATGAAGCATGTCATAATAACAAAACGGTGGAAAATTGCATGGCAATATATCATGGAATGGCTATGGAAATGCCATAATAGGTAGGTATGGTGGCTGTTTTGAGGAAGATATATGGTGGGTTTATGGTACCGGCGAAAGTTGCGCGGTACTAGAGAGGCTAGCAATGGTGGAAGGGTGAGAGTGTGTATAATCCATGGACTCAACATTAGTCATAAAAAACTCACATACTTATTGCAAAAATCTATTAGTTATCGAAACAAAGTACTACGCGCATGCTCCTAGGGGGATAGATTGGTAGGAAAAGACCATCGCTCGTCCCCGACCGCCACTCATAAGGAAGACAATCAATAAATAAATCATGCTCCGACTTCATCACATAACGGTTCACCATACGTGCATGCTACGGGAATTACAAAATTCAACACAATTATCTCTCAAATTCACAACTACTCAACTAGCATGACTCTAATATCACCATCTCCATATCTCAAAAAAATCATCAAGTATCAAACTTCTCATAGTATTCAATGCACTTTATATGATTTTTTTATTATATCCCTCTTGAATGCCTATCATATTAGGACTAAATTCATAACCATAGCAAACTACCATGTTGTTCTAAAAGACTCTCAAAATAATATAAGTGAAGCATGAGAGTTCAACAATTTCTTCAAAATAAAACCACAACCGTGCTCTAAAAAGATATAAGTGAAGCACTAGAGCAACACACAAACTACTCCGAAAGATATAAGTGAAGATCAATAAGTAGTCATATGTAACTATGTGAAGACTCTCTCACATTTAAGAATTTCAGATCTTGGTATTTTATTCAAACAGCAAGAAAAACAAAAGAGAATAAAATGACGCTCCAAGCAAAACACATATCATGTGGTGAATAAAAATATAGCTCGAGGTAAAGTTACCGATGAACGAAGACGAAAGAGGGGATGCCTTCTGGGGCATCCCCAAGCTTAGGCTTTTGGTTGTCCTTGAATATTACCTTGGGGGTGCCTTGGGCATCCCCAAGCTTAGGCTCTTGCCACTCCTTATTCCATAGTCCATCGAATCTTTACCCAAAACTTCACAACACAAAACTTAACAGAAAACTCGTAAGCTCCGTTAGTATAAGAAAATAAATCACCACTTAGATACTGTTGTAAACTCATTCTAAATTCATATTAGTGTAATATCTACTGTATTCCAACTTATCTATGGTTCATAACCTCCGATACTATTCATAAATTCATCAAAATAAGCAAACAACACATAGAAAACAGAATCTGTCAAAAACAAAACAGTCTGTAGTAATCTGTAGGTTTCGAATACTTCTGTAACTCCAAAAATTCTGATAAATTAGTAAGTCCTAGGAATTTTTTTTATTAATCTACTGCAAGTCGAATTGCTATTTTATCGCTCTCTGGTAAAAAATGAAAATTATTCTCGTGAGTGCATACTTTCTGTTTTTTACAGCAAGATCAAATAACAATCACCCAAGAAGATCCTAAAGGCTTTACTTGGCACAAACACCAATTAAAACATAAAACCACATATAAACAGAGTTAGATGAATTATTTATTACTAAACAGGAGCAAAAAGCAAAGAACAAAAATAAAATTGGGTTGCCTCCCAACAAGCGCTATCGTTTAAGGCCCCTAACTAGGCATGATGATTTTAATGATGCTCACATAACAGATAAGAATTGTAACATAAATAGAGCATCATGAAGAATATGACTAGAACATTTAAGCCTAAACCACTTCCTATGCATAGGGATTTTGTGAGCAAACTTATGGGAACAATAATCAACTAGCATAGGAAAGAAAAACGAGCATAACTTCAAAATTTTAAGCACATAGAGAGGAAACTTGATATTATTGCAATTCCTACAAGCATATATTCCTCCCTCATAATAATTTTATGTAGCATCATGAATGAATTCAAAAATATAACAATCACATAAAGCATTCTTTTCATGATCTACAAGCATAGAAAATTTACTACTCTCCACATAAGCAAAATTCTTCTCAATCAGAATAGTGTGAGTATCATCAGAGACTGGAATACTATAAATTGTTTCCACATTAAAAGAGTAATGTTCAGAAAAAGGGTAATCATAATCATGACAAGTTTTATAAATGTAATCATCACTACTTTTTATATCATATGTATCATCACAATAATTATCAGAAGTAGCAACTTTGTTCTCATCATAATCGATTGAAACCTCTTCCAAGATAGTAGAATCATCACTAAATAAAGTCATGACCTCTCCAAATCCACTTCCATAATTATCATAATAAGATTCAACATCCTCCAAAATAGTGAGATCATTACGTCCTAAAGTTGACACTCTTCCAAACCCACTTTCATCAATATAATCGTCATAAGTAGGAGGCATGCTATCATCATAATAAATTTGCGTATGAAAACTTGGGAGACTAAAAATATCATCTTCATTAAACGTAGCATCTCCAAGCTTGGGACAAACATTAATTGCAGCAAATATATTCTCAAACATTTCATTCTCATCAAACATAGCATACCCAAGCTTGGGTCTTTTCATATCATAAGCATAATTACTCTCATCATTAATAGTATGGATAGCACTGATAGTATAGCAATTATCATCATCACAATGAGAAAATTGGAGCAACATCATTTGGGAGGGATACCTTTTTACCTTTGCTTCTCCGTCTTTTCTTTTTCTTCTTCACGTCATGTGTGGGTTCAACCGTCTTTTTGGAGCTCCTTATTAATGAGATTGGTTGAATAGAAGGCTCCTCCTCGTTACCTGATTCATCATAAGAAATAATAGGAGGATATTGGGAAGTCTCTTCCCTTTCATTAGTATTCTCTTCATCTTCTATTTGTTTTATTTTCTTTATGTAATTGGCAATATAAGGATTTTCAATACAATTCACCGCACAATACATATAAATTTCCTCTAGATCAAAATCAAGAAGTTTATCACGGGCAAATACTGGAAGATAGTTAGTTATACGTTTCATTTCTTCATAACCCATAAGCAAATTAAATTCATTATGATGTGCAAGGGAAATCAAGTCATCACAATTTTTTGGAAACGATTAGATCATGAAACAATTGCATCAGATGGTTAAACGATCATGTTCATTGCAAAGTTCACAAGTACGGCTAAGAAAATTTAAATTTTCAGCACAAACATCTAGCCTTTCTTGCAACCATTTAGTTTAGAAGTACATATGCCTCTTGCAAAATCTATCTTCCCTGGTGTGTACTTGCAAACTTTAAGCACTCCACAAAAATCGACATGCTTATAAGAGACATTCTCATCATGAGTAGTGCAATCATCATTAGTACTATGTATATTCAAAGAGTTCATACTAATAACATTGCAATCATGCTCATCATTCAAAGATTTAGTGCCAAACATTTTAATGCATTCTTCTTCTAATACTTTGGCACAATTTTCCTTTCCATCATACTCACGAAAGATATTAAAAAGATGATGCGTATGAGGCAAACTCAATTCCATATTATTTTTTGTAGTTTTCTTTTATAAACTAAACTAGTGCTAAAACAAGAAACAAAAAGATTTGAATGCAAAATCTAAAGATATACCTTAAAACGCTAACCTCCCCGGCAACGACACCAGAAAAGAGCTTGATGTCTACTAGACAACCCTCTTCTTGTAGACGTTGTTGGGCCTCCAAGTGCAGAGGTTTGTAGGACAGTAGCAAATTTCCCTCAAGTGGATGACCTAAGGTTTATCAATCCATGGGAGGCGTAGGATGAAGATGGTCTCTCTAAAGCAACCTTGCAATCAAATAACAAAGAGTCTCTTGTGTCCCCCAACATAACCAATTCAATGATAAATTGTATAGGTGCACTAGTTCGGCGAAGAGGTGGTGATACAAGTGCAATATGGATGGTAGATATAGGTTTTGTAATCTGAAAACACGAAAATAGCAAGGTAACTAATGATAAAAGTGAGCACAAACAGTATTGCAATACTAGGAAACAAGGCCTAGGGTTCATACTTTTCACTAGTGCAAGTTCTCTCAACAATAATAACATAATTGGATCATATAACTATCCCTCAACATGCAACAAAGAGTCACTCCAAAGTCACTAATAGCGGAGAACAAACGAAGAGATTATGGTAGGGTACGAAACCACCTCAAAGATATCCTTTCTGATCGATCTATTCAAGAGTCCGTAGTAAAATAACATGAAGCTATTCTTTCCGTTCGATCTATCATAGAGTTCGTACTAGAATAACACCTATAGACACAAATCAACCAAAACCCTAATGTCACCTAGATACTGCATTGTCACCTCAAGTATCCGTGGGTATGATTATACGATATGCATCACACAATCTCAGATTCATCTATTCAAACCAACACAAAGTACTTCAAAGTGTGCCCCAAAGTTTCTATCAGAGAGTCAAGACAAAAACGTGTGCCAACCCCTATGCATAAGTTCATGGGGTCACGGAACTCGCAAGTTGATCACCAAAACATACATCAAGTGGATCACATGATATCCCATTGTCACCACAGATAAGCACGTGCAAGACATACATCAAGTGTTCTCAAATCCTTAAAGACTCAATCCGATAAGATAACTTCAAAGGGAAAACTCAATTCATCACAAGAGAGTAGAGGGGGAGAAACATCGTAGGATCCAAATATAATAGCAAATCTCGTGATACATCAAGATCGTACCACCTCAAGAACACGAGAGAGAAAGAGATCAAACACATAGCTACTGGTACATACCCTCAGCCCCGAGGGAGAACTACTCCCTCCTCGTCAGGAGAGCACCGGGATGATGAAGATGGCCACCGGAGAGGGATTCCCCCTCCGACAGGGTGCCGGAACAGGTCTAGATTGGTTTTCGGTGGCTACGGAGGCTTCTGGCGGCGGAACTCCCGATCTATTCTGCTCTCCGAAGTTTTTAGGGTATATGGATATATAAAGGAGGAAGATGTACGTCGGTGCATCTCCGGGCTGTCCACGAGGCAGGGGGCGCGCCCAGGGGGGTGGGCGTGCCTCCCACCCTCGTGGGCAGCCTGGGACTCTTCTGGTCCATCTTCGATACTCCGTGGGCTTCTTCTGGTCCAAAAATAAGTTCCGTGAAGTTTCAGGTCAATTGGACTCCGTTTGATTTTCCTTTTTTGCGATACTCTAAAACAAGGAAAAAAACAGAAACTGACACTGGCCTCTAGGTTAATAGGTTAGTCCCAAAAATCTATAAAATATCATATAAATGCATATAAAACATCCAAGGTTGATAATATAATAGCATGGAACAATTAAAAAATATAGATACGTTGGAGACATATCAGTAACGTGTGGGGAAACAGGGGTGCGTGGTGCTGGCGCCGGTCATCAAGCCGAGGCAACATTTGGTTACTCATGCTGGATTTGCGTGCACTTTGTTTTCTTTTTCAGGGAATATAAAAGAGTGTCAATATTTTGAAGAAAATGTTAATTTGTTTTTATTTCGTTCTGCCACTCAATATATCACATTTTTAGCGATGGTCACGCCGAAATTATCCATATTACATCTTTCTTTTCAGAATATACTAACTAATTCGGCTATATCTTGGATCGAAATTGAATGTATAACTCTGTATCACGGGCGTTAAATAATTTTATGGTAGGTTTGAGGGAGTTTTTTCAGTTCACCATGCAAGAAATGGTGCGAATGGGTGGCAAAAAAAACATGGTGTCCGTGTGTTAGTTGCCAAAACTTGATTATACACACCTGAGTCTGGAACATTGCATCAACACCTGTTGTCATATGGCTCCATGTCTGGTTATACAAGATGGAAAAGTCATGGTCGAGTGGATCATGGGTCATGAAATGAATAAGCGGAGCATGAATAGTTGTAAGAAGAAGGGATGGAGCACCAAGAGGATGGACACGATGAAGATAACGAACATATTGATCATGATGAATAGGTTAGACACGTTGAAGAGTCTTCCAAACATGAAGAGGTAAAAGCGGACATAAAAAGCATGGGGGGCTTGTTGGACGGAATGTTCTAGGACCCTCATGTGCAAGAGTTGATTGTGAAAGTGACTACAAATAAGAGAGGGGCTTGTAGAGAGGCTGTCAAACTCGTGACACTTGAGAAACACTCAAAAAACTCCATTGCATGTGGGTGCAAAGCCAAAACAGAACCGCCTCAGTGTCACATTGGATCTTATGGACATCAAGGCAAAAACCAACGTATTATGTGAGCTTGAGATGTACTTCCTAATGGTGGCCTACATAGGGGGGTGCCAACCACGTCGGCCCCCAACATGGGCTGGGCCGAGGACCCCCAAACTACAAACCAGTGGGCCACACTTTTCAGGCCACATGACGTACTCAAGATGGAATCTTCCATAGAGTTGGCGCCTGCTCCAAGGCATGATGTGATGCTCTGCATGTTTATCCCCCTATGTAATAGACCTAGGTGTAACCCTAGGTATCCTGGTATCTCTATAAGCCGAGGGGTTTAGACCATAGAGGTAGATTCGTTCACATATACGATCTCAAGGTAGATCAACATGTACTTTGTACCCCATCCATAATCTATACAATACAAGCAGGACATAGGGTTTTACCTCTTCGAGAGGGCCTGAACCCGGGTAAATACCATGTCTCTTCTCCGTCGTGTTACCATCAATGTAAGATCACCAGCTTGGGACCCCCTACCCGAGATCTGCCGGATTTAGCTCTGCACTTCCCATCCTCATTTGACATCATGATACAATTACTGATCTAAAGTGTCGAGGACATTACCGACCTAGGGGTGATGTTCTTGCACAACATGTTCATGTACGAAAGGTTAAATGGGATCCTCAAGTGTGTGTCCATAACAGGTCCCATCTGCATCAAAACATCATCTAGGGCTTTCTGACCACAAAGATAATGTCGTTTTGCAACGACCACATGGAATTCATCGTATCGATAGGTCTACCCCATAATAAGCACGTTAAAAGGCTCAATGGCATAGGTAATAAGGCCAGGAAGAAGAATTTGCATGTGCATTTAGACCAGCCCAACTGAGTGGACAACTTCGTCATAGTGCACACATTAGCGTTACACCTATGAATTACATGTATTAAATTAAAGCAAAAAAAACATTTGTGCTGATAATGGCCTTGAACAAGTTTAAGAAACCAAAGTGTGGGAAATGTTTAACTACAATCCAAAGGTTTTCGAAAAAAGTTGCGTGAGCGATGGACTGATTAACGCATACGTTTCTAAATGAAAAAAAATCGTGTGTAATGATTACAATTTGCACTAACGATTTTTGTGCCAAAAACTGTCAGTGATAGGTACATTCTTGCACATGTTTTCAACTTGATGAATTTTGAGCGATTGGGTTCGTAATTGTCGGGTGGTAGGTGCGACATATGCCAACGGGTGGCTTATCATTGTGGGAGCCAGTAAAACATCGCCGGTGCCTGGAAACGGGATGAGGCGTAGACATGCACGCCGGCGAATCTTACCCAGCTTCGGGGCTCTCCGTGGAGATAACACCCCTACTGCTGCTCTGCGGGGTCTCCGCATGGTCACTAGGTGAACAAGTAGCTACACGATGCTCCTTGAGCTGTTTGGCGAGAGGAGGAAGAAAGGCTCTGCCCGTTCTCTTCTCCTCCCTATGTCATGTTTAGAACTAGCAGGGATCAACCCTTTGCATGGGTGTCCCGGGGGGTTTATATAGGCCTACCCCCCAGGGGTACAATGGTAATCCGGCTGGGCATGGGGCCCAGCCGTCTGTGTCTATACTCGCCGGCTTCTGCGCCGGCCGCTGGGGCCCGCCGGCTGGTAGGTCCCGCCGGCTGCCGGCTCCTTGGTTGACAGGCAGGCTCCATTGTCCAGGGCCTTGTCGGCGGCTGGTTACTATTGCTCAATCCCGATGATGAGGGCTTCGCCGAGGTGGGCGTGGCTACAGTGCCACCGTCTGGCGGGGATCGCCGTAGCCTCACCGCGTCTTGTCTCCTTAATGGGGGCGTCTCCTTCGAGGGAGGTGGCAAGCCGACTATGGGAAGCCGGCTCTGTCTTGGGCCGACTGGGGGAGGCCTGGCCGCCTTCGGGTGTCTCTCTTCCCGTAGGGGCCCACCGCCCGTGGGCCACTCTGGCGGCCCGTCGTGGATGACATCAGGGTCAACGTGGCAACAGTGCCTTGCCGGACGGGTCATGGCCACCCGTATGGTGCACTGTACCAGGCGTGCTCCGGGATTCGGGGGTGGCAGGCCTTACTGTAGCCACGCCCCGTCACATCGCCGTTATGTGGATGCAGACTTTGAGGGTACGATCTTAACCGCTTTGTGGGAGTCGGCTTCGTGGAGTCGGCCCTCTCGCGGCCGGCTTCTCGAAGCCGGCCCTCCCGCGGCTTTCTTCGTGAGGGCTGGAGTCGGGCCGCCTTCCGATAGTCGGCATGGGAGACAGCCGGCCAGGGGAAGGCGGCCCTACGTCTAGGATTCTTGAGGGCCGGATCGGCTCGTAATTTTTTCAGAAGGGCCAGGGGGAGCCGGCTAGGCTACCCATGGTCATTTACTCCGACAGTAGTCCCCGAAGCTGATCGAGCTTTGAGGCTGACAAAGGGATGAGAAGCTTGGTCAGCTTCCTATCCCGAGGGGCCGGCTTTGCTTGTGCGTGTCGTCTTCGGAGAGCTCCGTTTCTCGTAGGCGGGAACGCGGTCGACCTGCGAGCTTACCGCAGGCCATCCCGCGAGCCACGTGGCAAGGAAACCCTGCCAGTGCACGCGCGCGACGGGACGCCGCCGCAGGCCTGGGCCCGCCACTCCTAGGCCTTGGCCCGAGCGTGGATCTTCCGCGGCCCGCGCGGACCGCTCGCCTTCCCGCGACGATTTTATTACGCCATCAAGGCACAATAATCATGGGGCGTGGGGGAGTGGGCACAGTTGATCCCCACGTTCCCCCATGCCACACCTCCTTGGCTGCGCCGCGCGGGTCTATAAGTAGGGGGAGGAGGGGGAGCGGCAGAGGCTCGCACGCTTTCCCTCGCTCCGCCCCCTCTCGCCTTCCTTCTTCTTCTTGCCGCCACATCATCTTGCTCCCACCGCTACGCCGTTCCGCCGCCGCATCGTCTTGCTCCCATGGCGCTGTCGAGCTCGTGGGATGGCTCCAACGTCCATGAGGACCACGTCGACTTCCTCCGCCAGACGCGACGCCTGCCCGGCGAGAACTTCGTGCGGGTTCGTCGGGCGTCGGAGAAGGAGATCTCGCCAGCGCCGGAGGAAGGCGAGCGGGTGATCTTCCGCTCGCACTGCCTGCGCGGCTTCGGTCCCCCGGCGAGCGGATTCCTTCGAGCCTTCCTCGACTTCTACAACCTCCAGCCGCATCACCTCACGCCCAACGCGGTGATGCTGCTGTCGGCCTTCGTCACCCTGTGCGAGGGCTTTCTTGGGGTTCTCCCCACTCTCGAGCTCTGGGGGGAATTCTTCCAGAGCAAGCTCGGCACCATCGTCGCGGGCGTGCCCGCCCCCTGCGGAGCCTATATTGCCATGAGGCGGTCGGGCGAGAACAACCCGTTCCCGCCCATCCTGCTGATCCATTCGGTGAAGCTCTGGCAGAAATCTTATTTTTACGTGAAGAACGTCGCCCCGCAAGGCGACTACGTCAACCTGCCGACTTATGAAGCCGGCCCGCCGGCTGGGAGGCGACCCTCGTGGAGCTACCGGGCCAGGTCATTGTCACAGGCCGGGAACGCAGCCGTCTCCCGGCTTCGGGTGATGATCCAGTCGGAGGGCATGACCGGAGCCGACTTGGTGGCCGCCTTCGTGGAGCGCCGGGTACTTCCCCTCCAAAGCCGGCCTCACATGATTTGTCAGATGAGCGGCCGCCTCGACCCAAGCCGGCTGAGCACCAGGGAGATGCCTCATGCAGAAGTATCTTACATGGTGAACTATATCTCCAACTGCAAGCTCGCCGAGGATTGGCGATACGGCAAGGAGCCGTACTCTCGCGCCAACCCTCCACCCATCGTAAGTTTTTCCTTCCTCTCTTCCTTTGGTGGCCGGTCTCATGATAACCGGCCTCTGATCAGTTAGTTTGCCCTCAGCAGAACTCTCTTCTTCCGCCGACGACCGGGGCCGCAGGGGTAGAGCGCCAGCTCCTCCCCGACCGCACGGTGGACGACGTCGACGATCCGGACTTGGGAGCGGCCGCCATGGAAGACGCCATCGTGGGGGAAAGCGACGAGGCCGGAGGCGCGGGGCTCATGGCCGGCTTCGAGGACTGGCCGGACGATGCCGAGGTCGAAGTCGCCCCGCGCCGCCAGCCGGCGCCTGATCATCAAGGCGCGAGCTCGTCCGCCGCGCCGGCTGCCGGTGGCGGCGCGCAGAAGCACCGGGCTGCGTCGATCCTCTTCGGCAGCCGGCCGAAGAAATCCAAGGCTTCAACGGCGGCGACCAAGCGGGACGAGGCGGCCGCGAAGGCGGCCCGCTTCCGCAAGGCGGTAAAACAGCCGCAGGCGATCTCGGCGTAAGTCGTCGAATGCCTTGCATATATATTTTTCGTTGTCCTTTCGACCGATACTCCTCTAAACCTTTCTTTGCTCGTCGGACAGGGCACCGCTTTCCCTTGAGCGGGGTCCGGGCGGCTCTGTAGTCGGGCCGGCTGGAGGGTCTTCAGGCTCTCATTGCATGGATCCCCGCGCCGACCTTAGGGAGGCCACGGAGCGGAACGCACGGGAGGCGCGGGAGGCGGTGGAGCGAAGGACCGCCCAGGCGGCAGCCGCGGAGACGGAGGCGGAGGCTTTGCACAACCAGCCTCCGCTGCTCGTCATTCGCCTCCGCGCCGTGGCCCCCAACATCCTTGAGCCTCCGTTAGAGGAGGTCGACCAAGAACCGCCGATGATGGAGAGGAGGGAGGTCCATGTGGCCTCCGTGGAAGGGACGCCGCAGACGGCGCCGACCGAAGTGGGCCAAAGCGGCCAATCCGCTGCGGCGCCAGAGCAGCCGGCCGGGGGAGAGCCGGAAGCAGGAGCCGGCCTCGAGGTGCAGCCGGCAATGCGCCGGCGCGTAGGGGGAGGCACCGCTGCGCCGGAGCCGCACTGAGTTACGGGTGCTAGCCAGACGGCGGAGGCCCTGAAGGCGGCCAACACCGGCACATCCGAGTGGACTCCCAGCGGGGGGGCGGGCGAGCTGAACTTGGCGGCCCAAGAGGTTCAGAACCGGCTTCAGGCCCAAGCCGCCTTGCTGCAGCAATACACCCAGGAGTTCCTTGCAACGCGGGCCGTCATCCGGGTGAGTCTTCTAGCCTTGGTTGTTTTGTTCTCTTGATTTCTTCCGTGGGGGCGCGCCAGCGCACCCACTGGGTGTAGTCCCCGAGTTCCGAGTCGGCTACTGCGCAGGCGACTCGAAACTTACTAGATCCTGACAACCATCTTATACCCGCCTCCTCTCTGCTCTTTCAGGACTATCATAACCTCCACGCTGCTGCCTTCAACTCCCAGGCACAGGAGCTGGGCTGGACAACCGAAGACCTGATCAGCAGCCGGAGCGCCTACTTGGTTTCATTCATCTCCTGTGGGGGCGTGTCAGCGCACCCACTGGGTGTAGTCCCCGAGATTCGGGCCGACTGCTGAGCAGTTGGGTCAGATCTTCCCTAACGACTTCACCTTATTGGTTTTCTTTTGTCTTTCGTGCTCGCAGAAGCCAATGCCGACTTGAGGGGGCAGTTCAGCGAGGCGCATGCCGCCCTTCGCGCCAAGGAAACTGAGTACGACGCCTTGGTCCTGGAGCGTGACCACCTGGACAAGAAGCTGGCTGACCAGGAGGAGAGCCACAAGGCGGCCCTGAAGAAGGCGCAAGATAGCGAAGCCGCCCTGAAGGCCGAGTTCGAGACTGAAGCGGCGGGCTGGGCTGAGACCAGGCAAGCGCTGAATGAAGGCTTCGGCCGTATTGAGGATTTGATCGACGGTAAGCCGCCTTCCTCGCTCCTTGCATGCCCTTGCCGCCTGATTTGTGTTCTGACTTGAGCTGCTTTTTATTCTCTGTGCAGACTACTTTCCCGGCTACTCCGTCTTCGCCGCCCAAACCATCGAGGCCCATCGCGAAGCGCACCGTCAGGCGGGGGCCGACATTGCGCCGGACACAAGCCGGACGCTTGAAGAGCAACTCTTGGCGGTCCAAGCACGGCCGCAACCGGCTCATCGTATGCTCCGCCGCCTCCAGCGTGCTGGAGCGCAGGTGTTGGCCGCCCTCTGGCCAGGCGAGACGATTCCCCGCACCCCGAGTCGGACTGCCGACTGGCTGGAGGTTGCGGTTGGCCGTTTTGAGGCTTGGAAAGCATCAGTGGCCCGGCTTGGAGCTAGGCGGGCGTTGGAGTTCGTCCGAGCCTGGTATCCAGGGCTGAGCCTGGACCAACTGCGCACCTGGCGGCTGGAGGCCGACGAAGAGCTGGAGGAGGTGCGGCCGGCTATCGCTCAGCGCGCTTCGACGATTGCCGAGTGTACTGACATCAGCGTCTTCGCTCCCGAAATTAATGATGACGGTGTTGCTCAGCCGGAGGAGTGGTTCGGGCTGGACCCGGCAGCGGGTGAAGAATCGGCAGAGGAGACCGCCTCCAGCGACGAAGGCGAAGACGACGAAGGAGAGGAGGGCGAAGACGTTGAGCCGGCCGGTGAAGCGGCTAGCCAGCCTCAGCCTGATCGTGCCTGCAGCAACGAGGCGCGTGCTAGCGTGCCCTCTGCGGGAGGCGGTGATCATGCCGAGGTTCGCCAGCCGGCCACTCTTCCAGCCAGCACTGCCGTCTCCACCGACCTGCCCGGCTCGTCAGTCGCTCCCCCGGCTTAATCTACAGTCCTTGTCTTTTTTCCTGCTTGTTGCCTTTTGAACAATTTTATCAAACTTGCACAGTTCCACCCACTGGGGGTGTATTCAAACTATGTCGAATGCTGGCGTTTTGAAGGTCTTTTATGTAAATATGATTGTGTGCATGTTTGGTTTCCATTCACGTATGCTTTTTATCCTTAGGCTGTATCCTTTGCCGCCTTCCCCTTTTGGGGAGGCAAGTACCCGAGCTTTCTTGGATTGAAGTGAAGTGAATGGAAGCCGGCCGGCCGGCTACTCTGGTAGTCGATCGGTGGTAGGAGACAAACCGGCTTTTGTTATATTAGTTCGCTAGTCCCTAGCCATTTTTCGTGTGGGCATCCTTTCCCACCTTTAACTCTTGCCAACCGGACAGCCGGTTCTTCGAACTGTGACTTTTGGCAAGAGAGGGCTTGGGTGCCGGCACACTACTTGTCTGACCACGGGTAGGACTTCTAATATAACTCCAGACGGCCAGTCCCCGGGCCGACTAGTCGAACCCGGTGCCGGACGGAAAAAGTAAATGTAATGACAAGGTCATAAGCGTAATACTCTCCATTCATAGATAAAAGATGGCAGTCCCCGAGCTCTCCTCGGGGGGCCTATTGTCTCGTACTTAGTACAAAAGTTAGTGTGATACATACTGCATTTCAACTGTAAAATCTTCGGAGGAGGTTGGCGTTCCATGGTCGTTCCGACTCCTTCCCGGAGTCGTCTCTCTTGCGTGCCTTGGGCTTCTGTGCGTCGATTAGGTAGTAGGAGTCATTGCCTAAAGCTCTGCTGATGACGAAGGGGCCCTCCCAAGGGGCCGAGAACTTGTGCTGGCCGGCTGTTCGCTGGATCAGCCGGAGCACAAGATCGCCCTCTTGGAAGGATCTTGGCTTGACCTTCCGGCTGTGGTAACGGCGCAAGCCCTGCTGATAGATGGCGGACCGGCTGAGGGCTAACAGTTGGCCCTCTTCCAGTAGGTCGACGCTGTCTTCTCGTGCTTCCTTGGCCTCCGCCTCCGTGTACATGGCTACCCGAGGTGAGTCGAACTCGATGTCGGTTGGGATGACCGCCTCGGTGCCATACACGAGGAAGAAAGGAGTGAAGCCGATTGACTTGTTTGGGGTAGTGCGCAGACTCCAAAGGACAGCCGGCAGCTCATCGAGCCAACAGCCAGTTGAACGCTCCAGTGGTACGACCAGTCGGGGCTTGATGCCGGAAAGGATGAGGCCATTGGCTCGCTCGACCTGGCCGTTTGACTGCGGGTGGGCAACGGATGCCAAGTCCAACCGGATGCCTTGCGTCACGCAGAAACGTGCCAAGGCTCCCTTGGCGAAATTCGTGCCATTGTCGGTGATGATGATGTGTGGCACGCCATACCGAGTTGTTATATCTGCGATGAATGTTACGGCAGTCGGCCCATTCAGCTTCTTGATCGGCTTTGCCTCAATCCATTTGGTGAATTTGTCCACGGCGACAAGCAGATGTGTCATGCCGCCGCGCGCCATCTTGAATGGGCCCACCGTGTCCAATCCCCAAACGGCGAAGGGCCAAGTGAGGGGAATGGTCTTGAGTGCTGAAGCCGGCATATGTTGCTTGGAGTTGAAGAGTTGGCACCCTTTGCAATGTTTAACTAACTCCTTGGGGTCATCCAAAGTGGTCGGCCAAAAGAAACCATGGCGGAAGGCTTTGGCGACGAGTGATCTTGAGGCCGCATGATGGCCGCATTCTCCTTGCTGGTTATCTCTGAGGATTGCAATGCCCTTCTCTTGCTCGACGCATCGCTGGAGGACTCCAGTGACACTGCGCTTGACGAGCTCTCTGTTGACGATTGTGTATGCTCCAGCTCGGCGTTGGACTTGTCTTGCCTCTGTTTCATCAGCCGGCATGTCTTGGTTTACTAGGAAGTTGAGGATGGACTGAGCCCATGATGGAGCTGCGACTTCTCCTATTGCCAATGTGGCTACTGCGACCAGGGCAGGCGGGCTGGGTGTTGAAATGCTGGAGTCGGCCGCCGGCTGTTGTGTTGGTGCAGTCCCCGGGCCGACTACCACAGTCCCCGAGCCGGGTGCGGCAGTCCCCGGGTCGAGCGTAACTACGGAAGTCCCCGAGCCGCCTACTGACGTCCCCTGGCCGACTATCGAAGTCCCCCGGTCAACTGCTTAGTTCTTCGAGCCGGACCCGGCCGCGTCGGGGTCAGGCGGCACGAAGATGGAATCGGACTCTGGAGACGGCTTGATAGACGGCTTGAGGAGGCGTTGTAGAGATACACCGGTTGGTATTGCTTGCCGGGTGGAGCCTATTCGAGCCAGGGCATCAGCTGGCTCGTTGTCGGCTCGTGGTACGTGGAGGAACTCGCATCCTTCAAAATACCCACTGATTTGCTGAACGAGGAAGTGGTAGCTTGCCATATTTGCGTCCTTGGCATCCCAGTCGCCGGATGATTGCTGGACCACCAAGTCCGAGTCGCCATAACATAGGATCCGGCGAATGCCGAGCTCTTTGGCAAGCCGGAGCCCGTGTATGAGCGCCTCGTACTCGCCCACATTGTTGGAGGCGGCAAAGTGAATTTGCAGTGTGTATCTGAGCTTGTCGCCTTTGGGAGAGGTGAGGACGATGCCGGCTCCCAAGCCGGTGCGCATCTTGGACCCATCGAAGTGCATGCGCCAATGAGTGGAGTCGGGAGCCGGCGGTAGGTACTGGGTCTCGGCCCAGTCGACGAGGAAGTCGGCCAATGCCTGGGACTTGATGGCGGTGCGAGGCTGGTAGAAGATCGTGTAAGGGGCCAGCTCGATGGCCCATTTCGCCACCCGGCCGGATGCATCCCGACTGCCTATGATCTCGGCCAGCGGGGCGGTGCATACGACCGTGATGGGATGCTCTTGGAAGTAGGGCTTCAGCTTCTTGGCGGCGAAGTACACGCCATAGCACATCTTTTGGTAGTGCGGGTAGTTCTGCTTAGAGGCAGTCAGTACCTCGCTCAAATAGTACACCGGCCTCTGGACCGGCTGGGCTCAGCCCTCTTCTGGGCGTTGGACTACGATGACGGTGCTGACCACCCGGCTGGTTGCGGCAATGTAGAGGAGCATGGGCTCTTTCTCAGTCGGCGCCGCCAGGACCGGTGGTGTGGCCAGCATCTTCTTCAGCTCGTGAAAAGCTTGGTCAGCTTGGTCATCCCACTCGAAGTGAGTGGTCTTCTTCATGAGGCGGTACAGGGGGAGAGCTTTCTCTCCAAGCCGACTAATGAAGCAGTTCAGGGAGGCCAAGCATCCAGTAAACTTCTGGACGTCTCGAAGTTTGGTGGGAATTGCCATTCTCTCAATGGCCTTGATCTTCACCGGGTTGCATTCGATGCCGTGTTCGGAGACCAGGAAGCCTAGGAGCTGGCCGGCTGGCACTCCGGACACGCATTTCTCGGGGTTGAGCTTGATTTGGAACCGGCGTAGGTTCTCAAATGTTTCTTTGAGGTCTTCCAGCAAGGTGCCGCGCTTCTCCGTCTTCACCACAATGTCGTCTACGTAGACGTGGGCATTTTTGCCGAGCTGCTTGAGGAGGCACTTCTGCATGCAACGCTGAAAAGTGGCACCGGCATTTCTCAAGCCGAATGTCATGGTCAGGTAGCAGAAGGCTCCGAATGGCGTGATGAAGGCGGTCTTCAGGCGGTCAGCCGGATCTAACTTTATCTGGTGGTATCCTGAGTAAGCATCCAAGAAACTCAATAGCTCGCATCCGGCCGTGGAGTCTATCACTTGGTCAATCCTCGGTAGGGCAAAGGGATATTTGGGGCAGGCCTTGTTGAGGCTCGTGTAGTCTATGCACATGCGCCACTTATTGTTCTTCTTCAATACGAGGACCAGGTTGGCGAGCCACTCTGGAAAGAAAACTTCCATAATGAAGCCGGCTGCCAGAAGCCGGGCTATCTCCTCTCCCACAATCCTTCTTTTCTCCTCCGACAGTCGGCGGAGGGGTTGTTTGACTGGTTTTGCGTCTTCTCGGACGTGTAGTTTGTGCTCGGCGAATTCCTTCAGAACACCCGGCATGTCCTTGGGGGACCATGCGAAGATGTCCCATTCTCACGGAGGAAATCGGCGAGCTCGCCTTCCTATTTGCTGTTTAGGTTTACCCCGATGACGGCAAACCTCTCTGGGTGGTCGGGGTCAAGGGGTATCTTCTTCGTCTCGTTGGCTGGCTGGAAAGATCCTTGGGCATCATACTCCTTGGGATCGGGGGACAGGGCCGACTGCTTGCCGGCCATGGCCACGACCCGATCCAACATCTTCTTCTCTTCGGCAATCACAAGGGACTCGGCCAGCCGGCTGTTGGCTGCGGTGCACTCGGTAGACTTCTTGTAATCGCCGGCTATGGTGATGATGCCCTTGGTGCTCGGCATCTTCATCTTGAGGTATGCATAGTGGGGAACTGCCATGAACCTGGCCAAGGCAGGTCGGCCGAGCAATGCATGGTAGGGGCTCTCCAGGTCCACTACTTCAAACCAGATAGCTTCCTGGCGGAAATGCTCCTTGTCCCCAAAGATTACATCAATCTTGATCTTGCCAATGGGGGCGCAGGACAAGCCGGGTACGATGCCATGGAACACTGTCCGGGTAGGCATGAGTTGCTTCGTCTTGACGTTCAGCTTCTCCAGGGTGTCATGATATAAGATGTTGATGCTGCTCCCGCCGTCTATCAGCACGCGGGAGAAACGGGCGGCGCGTCTGTCCGTTGCAAGGGTGGCATCCAGAACCAATGTGTAAGAGCCGGGAGATGGCATCACCTCTGGGTGGTCGGCCCGGCTCCAGCTGATAGGTTTTTTTGACCAGTGCATGTGCTCGGCGGGGTTGGCAGCGACCATGCTGACTTCCTGGTGCTCTCGGCGTTTGCTGCGCTGGTCTTCGTGCTGGCTTGTAAAGATGACATAGGTGGCATGCTCGTCGGGGAACTCATCACGCACGACTCCGACTGCAGGCCGAACGGCCGGCGGCTGCGGAGCCGGAGGCGGCGCGAGCCCTTCGCCTTTGGAGATTCGGGTGAGCCAATGGCACTTCCGGGTTGTGTGGTTGGACGGCTTCGCGCCGTTGTGGAACTTGCACGGGGCGTCGAGAGTTTTCTCGTAGGAGAAGGCTGGCTGCCAAGCTGGCCTGCCGCCCTTGGGTTTCTTGGGCGCGGGCCGCCCTTCGGGCGACTTGTCTTCGACTGTGGCCACCTGCCGACTAACGGGAGGCGGCACGGGGCCCCTGCGCATGTGGTCGTTCGGGTGTGGGCGTCGGCCGGAATCCCCAGCTGGCGTCTTGGGCGCCGGGTTGAGTACTTTCCCGGACGCGTCTACTCGGAGCTCGGTCTTCATTGAGGAGTCGACAGTGGCATACTTGTCCGCTATGTCCAGAAGCTCGTCGAGGGTAGTCGGCTCGTCGCAGAGAAGCTTGTGCTTGAGGAGGGTGCCTTCTCGGCACCCGGCAGTGAAGTATTCTATGGCTTGCACCTCGTGCACCCCCTCGCAAGAGTTGCGGAGCTCGGCCCAACGCGTGAGGTAGTCGCGAGTAGACTCGGCGGGGCCTTGTATGCACAAAGAGAGCTGTCTGGGCTTGGCAGCCCGCTTGTAGGTGCTGGTGAAGTTGCGGACGAAAGCTTATGTGAAATCTAGCCAGCTGTTGATGCTGCATGGCTTGAGGCTGTTGAGCCAGGTCCGTGCCGTGCCTTGCAGCATGAGGGGCACGTATTTCACGGCAACGCGCCTGTTGCCGTTGGCTATGCTAACCGTCGTGGAGTAGTCGATCAACCAATCTTCCGGCTTCATGGAGCCGTTGTACTTGGGCGTGTCCCTTGGGAGCGAGAACCCTTTGGGGAAGGGCTCGTCGTGGATGCAGGGGCCGAAGCAAGGCGGACCGACATCGTCTTCTTCTTCCAGCGCCAGGGATCGCACCAGGCGGTCGATCCGATGGCGGGCGTCGTTTTCGCCGACTACTTCGTGGTGACCCAGCCGGCCGCTAAGAGTCGGATGCGCAACAGGCGACGGGGTGGGATATCTCTCTCCACGGGGCCGAGGCGGAGGCGGGTTGCCCCGCCACTCCACGGCCCGAGGGTGGCCTTCTGCGTCTCGCTCGATGGAGATTCGGATTTGGCTTCGGCTGGCAGCCGACTCTTTCTCGCGCCGCGCGCGGTCTCTACCCGTAGTCGGCGTCCAGGATGTCGCGCCGTGATCTCGGCGCGGGGGAGGGCTTTCTGCGCGGGCGCCGGCTTCGTGCCGCTGCGCGGCTGCATCGATTAGCTGCTGGATGCGTCGGGTCATGTGGGGGAGTTCTTCGGCCCCTAGTCCGTCTAGCTCGTCTATGGCCGCCTGGGCGGCGCGCAGGTTCTCGAGTGGAGTGGCGTAGACTGGGCGGTCGACTCCTAACATGTCGGCAACGACAGCGCCACGCTGTCTGACAGCGCCGACCCGGCTGGACCCGCCTGGGGGCGGCGTGCCAAAGGCGGCGCAGTCGGCTTCGCGTCGGTGGGCCTCAGCGAGGCATCTCATGGAAGCTAGCTTTCGGCCCTCCGCGAGGAGGGCGAGGCGGCGAGCTTCCAGTATTTCAGCGTCGGCCGGGAGGGGGATAGACAAGTCGTGGACCGTCGCGTGCGGGGCGTCGTGAGCGCTCTCGTCAGCAGCGCCGCCGTGGCCGATGACCATCATCTCGGTGGTGATAGCGTAGCCATCGGCCCAGGGAAGCGGGTCGTTGTAGATCGCGACATCGGTGGGGAAGGTGTCGAATGAGGCCGTGTCGGAGTTGACAGGCATCGGATCGGTGGAGCCAACCGACTCCAAGTCCACAGCAGGCTCGCCGGAGACATGGAGCTGGCCGAGGAGGTCAGCGAGGCTGCTCGCTGCGCAGGCGTTGGTGACGCCTTGCAGCGCATCGTGGCAAGCGCCATCGGGCGTGCCGGGCTAGCTATGCTCGCGGGGGAGGAAGAGGGTTCCCGTCCAGAACAGGTCTCCGGATGACGGTGCACCTGGCCCCACGGTGGGCGCCAAATGTCGGGTGGTAGGTGCGACATATGCCAACGGGTGGCTTATCATTGTGGGAGCCAGTAAAACATCGCCGGTGCCTGGCAACGGGATGAGGCGTAGACATGCACGCCGGCGAATCTTACCTAGCTTCGGGGCTCTCCGTGGAGATAACACCCCTACTGCTGCTCTGCGGGGTCTCCGCATGGTCACTAGGTGAACAAGTAGCTACACGATGCTCCTTGAGATGTTTGGTGAGAGGAGGAAGAAAGGCTCTGCCCGTTCTCTTCTCCTCCCTATGTCGTGTTTAGAACTAGTAAGGATCAACCCTTTGCATGGGTGTCCCGGGGGGTTTATATAGGCCTACCCCCCGAGGGTACAATGGTAATCCGGCTGGGCATGGGGCCCAGCCGTCTGTGTCTATACTCGCTGGCTTCTGCGCCGGCCGCTGGGGCCCGCCGGCTGGTAGGTCCCGCCGGCTGCCGGCTCCTTGGTCGACAGGCAGGCCCCACTGTCCAGGGCCTTGTCGGCGGCTGGTTACTGTTGCTCAATCCTAGTGACGAGGGCTTCGCCGAGGTGGGCGTGGCTACAGTGCCGCCGTCCGGCGGGGATCGCTGTAGCCTCACCGCATCTTGTCTCCTTAATGGGGGCGTCTCCTTCGAGGGAGGTGGCAAGCCGGCTGTGGGGAGCCGGCTCTGTCTTGGGCCGACTGGGGGAGGCCTGGCCGCCTTCGGGTGTCTCTCTGCCCGTAGGGGCCCACCGCCCGTGGGCCACTCTGGCAGCCCATCGTGGATGACATCAGGGTCAACGTGGCAACAGTGCCGCGCCGGACGGGTCATGGCCACCCGTACGGCGCACTGTACCAGGCGTGCTCCGGGATTCGGGGGTGGCAGGCCTTACTGTAGCCACGCCCCGTCACATCGCCGTTATGTGGATGCAGACTTTGAGGGTACGATCTTGACCGCTTTGTGGGAGCCGGCTTCTTGGAGTCGGCCCTCTCGCGGCCGGCTTCTCGAAGCCGGCCCTCCCGCGGCTTTCTTCGTGAGGGCTGGAGTCGGGCCGCCTTCCGATAGTCGGCATGGGAGACAGCCGGCTAGGGGAAGGCGGCCCTACGTCTAGGATTCTTGAGGGCCGGATCGACTCGTAATTTTTTCAGAAGGGCCAGGGGGAGCCGGCTAGGCTACCCGTGGTCATTTACTCCGACAGTAATCGTACACAATTCCTGATATTGCTATCATGCGTGACGATTTCCTCCTAGTAGACGTTTTATCATTGATCATCAATGGAAACCCCCTCCCCCCCAAATCCCCAACCCACTTGAGCACACGATTTCAGGACTCTGTGCAATTAGGGGTCCAAACCGTGTTCATAGCCCTATTGTGTACTAGTAACTCTTGCTCCATTCTGATGGACAGATGAAGGGACAGAAAGGCTGCCAGGGACAACGATACCACTCAAAGCCTGTTGTACTTTTCAACCTGCTAAAATCCTATGGAAGCTAATGTAATGTGAAAAGTCTGTTTGACGCAATAACATGCTGAACTGGTTACTCATTGAATTCTAATAATGAAAAAAAGACCAAATATCAACTAGTAGAAATAGAATAACACAAGAGAAAAACACCAAATCAACTGGTAGAAATAGAATAACACGAGCCTTTTCTTAGATACATTCTCATGGGTTGTCATGCTTGTCATTTTGCATTCAATGTAAATCAGCTTAAAAAATTTGAAGGAGCCGAAGAAAATACCTAAAAAGGAACAAAAATACAATCCAATACTTCGAGAGTTCTCTATCCTCTCCATTCCACATGGGCAGATAACACACGTCGCCCGATGTTTTCCGCACTGGAGTTTTGCACCATCATCAGGAGTACAAAGTAGTATCCATGTAGGCAGTCGGGAAACCACCGATCTCAGCTAGGAAGTTTCGATGACCTCGATCCCTAAGGATTCACGACCCGAAGAAAGAAGATGGCATTGGGTACACTCACATGCGAATAAAAGAGATAGCGGCCACTAGTGCCAGTCTAGCGCTATTTATTCCAGGCAGCGATAGAAAATACGGTGTTGTCATGATGTGGTCACAATAATGGTTGTTAGACCACAATAGCAGGGATATCGCACCACTATTTGTTCCAAACTTGTTTTTTGTTCTTTCTTAATGCTAGTTGCCTATGAAGTTACTACCACTGTCCTGATTTATACATCCTCTTTGTATTTGTGCAAAAGTTTCACTAGAGATTTAGCTAACAAAATATTGATGCATGTCACCAAAACTTTTATCGTTGGATTCGCATTTGAACATAGTTCCTAGTTATAATATTTTTTGTGGCATGCATTAACCATTTGCTAGTTAAACCTGAGGTCAAAATTTGGCACAGAATACAAAGAAGACTAATAAACTAGGACAGAGGTAGTATATAAGTGCTTGATTAGTTATTGTCAATATGATTAAATACTTATATAAATGGTGTTCAATTATAGTTATATTTTTGTGTACTTATATAAATGATGATGTTACAAATCCAAGCACACAGTCGCTCAAAGTAAATGACATTTTTGTTATTAATGGTATAGAAATATACACATATTCTCAAAATGTGAGTGTTTCTGCAAATGCTCTATGTGGACATAGTGCTTGCAATATGGCCAGCTATCTGAAATCCGCTACGCCGACCCCAGTCCGCTATTTAAAACCCGTATATCATGACTAGACGTCTACCCGAGTTAGCCCAATTATGCTACTCTGTTATTTCCAAAGCACCACCACTCGACGTAACAAGCGCACTGGCGCTCGACCGAGACCGACAACATTGCATCATGTTGTGAAATGTAATAGAAACAAAAATAAATCCACACCTACGGACCATCCTAGGACCTATGAAGATGCAAGTGAGATTTGATCTAGATTAGATTTTTCATCAGCATAACATGATAGATAGTAGAGTTGGTAAGCATATTGATATCCATACATATGGAACCACCGATCCGACAGAGCTTCCCCTTCTAGAATGAGAGTGAAAGAACATGTGGTGCCCCCATGTGAGGTTTTGGTAATTGACGACAATCTCTATGGACTAATGGTTGTCTTGAGTTATATTTGAAGTATTTGTCCATAGGAATTTCTTGAAGTCCATTTGTTGGTTTCAAGGAGTTTATATGTTGACCAATATGCTATTTAAGGAATTATCCAAAGAGTGGTCATGTAGAAGACACGATACACGGTTGATCAAGACTAAGTCAAGAGTGAATCAAGTCGATCAACACACAAAGCGTACAAGATATACCAAGAGGGATCAAGCGGTCCCATGGTATGGTAAGCATTGTCCATTACGCTTTGTGTACTAACCCATGATCTACGTGTGAGTTCTATGTGGGCTTAGGTTTGTTTCCATGGGTTTGCATCAAGAGCAAGATCTCATACAACCCATGGAAGGTGACATCAAGTGATGATCATCATCAACATTATGGTGTGCAAGTTCAGGTGAAGCATCACAAAGAGTTCATCCTTGAAGCTTGTCTTCCATTGTGGTGTCAATGGACTTGTGAAGATGTGCCAAAGAGTGGCTTACCCATAGTGGGGTATGGGGGGAGCAATCAACTAGTCTTCATCGATCCAACACAATCAAGAAAGGTGGTCCAACTTGAGGGAGTCAAGATCGTCATCATCTAGCTCAAGTGGACTATGAGCAAGGCAAAGTTTTGCCCTTGATAGGTTTTCTATTTCACCGGTCTCATGGTGGTAGTTGGGAGACCGGGTTATAGGGTCGATTCGTACTATCAAGGGGGCTCTCGATGAGTAGCTTGTTCGAATCGTTCGTAGAGAGCTCAAACCATTGCATCCTTGCATCATCTTTATTGGTTCTTGTTTGGTTCTTCTCCGTGTGAGATTTAGAGCTTATGGTCATTTTCATGACAAGCTCGAGTTCATCGAAAACAGAGTTCACATGCATCTTCTATGATGTTTTCGATGTTGGGGTTTTTGTCGGTTCTCTTTGTGAGTCTTAGAGCTTATGGTCAACTTGATGAGAAGCTCGAGTTCATCGAAAACAGAGTTCACGTGCATCTTCTATGATGATTTCGATGTTGGAGGTTATGCCAGTTCTTCTCTTTTGGAGGTTTCACTCCTCTATATCTTAGGCATACCTCCCCTGCCTTCTTACTACTCATCATCATCTATCCAACAAGTTTGAGTTTGCTCAATTCGGAGCTCATTTGCAGAAGTTATGGCAGTTCAGGCGTTATTGCTTTCATCTATTGTGTTTGGGGTTTGCTTAATGCACCCCTGCGATAGTATCGATGTACTTTTGTTGTCCAGTTCTGCAGCTTCTACCGCCCGGTCACATTATTACCGCGTATTTTGGGGTTCTGTTTTTCGTGTCGGGTTCAGCAGTAGTAGGGCGGCGGTGAGGTGCGGCAGTACCACCTATAAGTGGTAGAACCGCCCGGTCGGGCGGTAGTACCGCTTCAGCAGTACTGCCGTCGTGCTCTGCTCTGCCCTGGCTCCTCTGCTCCCATGTTCTGCTTGTCCCATGGTAGTACCGCTGGGATGAGCGGTAGTACCACTTACAAGCGACACTACCGCCCCAAGGTTCTTAGTCGTAGCTCCTTTTTCCCAGATGGTAGTATCGCTCGTTGGAGTGGTAGTACCACTCGTGTGCGGGCTGAGCTCATAACGGTTGGATTTTCCCCCTCCTATAAAAGGGGGTTTTCTTACCCATTGAACCCTATCTCTTTAGCTCGTGTTCTTCCCCTATTGTTGATCTTCTTAGAGATTGCTATCTCTCAATCCCTCCATGGATTCTTGCTATAGTTTTTTGGGGAAAAGAGAGAGAGGAGATCTAGATCTATGTTTTCACCAATCACTTGCTTCTCTATGTGAGGGGAACCCTTTGGATCTAGATCTTGGAGTTCTTCGTGTTCTCTTCTTCGTTCTCCCTCTCATTTTCCTCCCTAGCATTAGTTGCTTTGCTAGGATTTGAGAGAGAAGGACTTGGGCACTCCGTGTGCCCTTGCCATTGTATTTGGTGCATCGGTTTGAGTTCTTCACTGTGATACATGGAAGTTACAAGTTGAGAAGCTTATTACTCTTAGGTGCTTGGTACCCTTAAGCTTGTTCCTCTTGGGTGCTCGGGCGCCCTAGACGGTTCACTACTAGTAAAAGGCCTACTAATGGCGCACCTAATTTGGCCATTAATGGCGCATTAGTGGTGCACCATTAGTAGCACGCCATTAGTATATTTTACTAATGGCGCACCACTGGTGCGCCATTAGTATCTGGTATACTAGTGGCGCACCCCAGATGCGCCATTAGTATATACAATAGTGCGCCATTAGTATGCCTCCCAGGGGGCCATGTATACCCAGGTGCTTTGGCATACTAATGGCGCACGACAGCAAGATGCGCCATTAGTAACTTCGGCATACTAATGGCGCACTGTTTAATGATGCACCATTAGTATCCTTTGGCATACTAATGGCGCACTATGATGTGATGCGCCATTAGTATGAATATTAGGTTTTTTTATTTTTTAATTTTCTGTTTTTTGCACAGGTTACAAAATGTATAATTGGACAAAATATAGAGAGCACACATCAACAACAGATTCATCGAATACAATAGAAGATTAGTCTCTGAATACAATTCATCATTTTAGTCTCCGAATACAAGTCATCATATTAGTCTCCGAATTGAAAAGACCGAACAAAGATAGAACATTATATTACAAGTCTCGAGGCCGCGAGTTTGTCTTCACATTACAAGTCGATATCGATCACCTAAACTACCATCACATAGAAGAGAGTTGCGGTCATCACGATGAGCATCATCACGATGAAACTCGTCTTCATCCGGTTCCTCCAACGCTCCCTCCCCTCTCCCGCTAGATAGCGGGCGTATCTAGATTTGGCCTCGGCCCTAGTGGCGTACCCTTTGTAACTGTTACCACTGAATCGGTGAACCTGTCTCCGACACTCCTCCCAGTCGTCGTAGACTTCGGGAACCTTACCCTTGTACACGACATACCACGGCATCGCTATGCAGTAGCCAAACGAAACGTTAGTACCAATTCACAGACAATACATAAGCAATATATAAGTATGCAACAGAACGATCGGAAGAGAAAAGCAAGACATTAATAGCATCAATTACATCGTAAGTTGAACGACTCTCAAAACCAAAGAGACATACTACAAGTTCATTAAAGTTTAATTACAACATGAGCCAATCGATGTTTCAGAACTAGACACAACATCACTGCTTTCGACTCGACTCAAGGGACCGGAGCGTGGATGAAGCCGCCGTCTATCGTGGGAGTCATGAAAGAACGGGTGTTGTCAGCCTGCATTTGTAGGATTGTGCCGGTGTCACTGTTGGAGGGTTGATTTCTGAGGTAGAACTACCCCGCGGTATGAAGGACATCTTGATGGATGATTTCCGCAAACTCCGACTGGATGCGAAAGAATTTTTGTCTGATGTCCGCGTCCTGGATTGCCGACACGCTCGCGGCCCAATCTTTGAGTCTACTCGGTAGCAGAAGTTGACGATGGTCCCGTACGATCGCCCGCATGTGATGGATGGCGTAGTAGGCACCCTTCTGACCGCCAGGCGGCTGCCTGACGCAGCAGAATGTCGTATTGTGGGAGAACACGTGCTTGCCGTACTTACGAATAGGCCTAGTGAAGGTGCCTCCAGATTTGACGTAGCCGGGGAGAACATCATCAAGAACCTTCTTGACATTTGTGTAGTCTACGTTCGACTGACGGTCCGGGTCGAAATACGTGGCCATGGAATATTTGGGGCTTAGGAGGATGAGCGTGCAACGTGTGTCACTGCGGAAAACACGGAATGTTAAAAGAAAAACGATCAAAATCTAAGAATTCATATGTTACGGGGCGGTTGAGGGGAGGACTTACTCGGGAAAGTAAGGCACGAGGAAGTTATCCTTATCTTGGTTTGCCAGAATGACGCCTTCGAGGTAAGACCTCGTGACTTGCCGGTCCCCAGCGCTGCCCAAGATCTTGTCACGCATGTAGAAGGGGTCGACTATCACGATGTCCGGGGTCTTGTCGCAAATGATCCGCATCTCCATACTCAGCGAAAATAGCCGAACGAAGGTGTAGTGTAGCGGATGAAGGTTCAACATAGCGTGGATGTCATCAAACCGTAGGACGATCATACCCCCAATGGAGTTATCCACAAAGCCCTTGCCCTCTGGCACCTTGGCCGCGAAAACCGGGTATGCCACATCCTTCTCTCCGAGACGCCGCTTCTCCAAAGAAAGAACACTGTCATGCAGACTCCGCATAGCACCGGTTGCAGCATCGAGCATATTTCTCGGTGGCATCGGCCTACCCGCCACATGCACCCTCCTCGAGACACCCTCAGGTGAAGGTGGCCCGTCCTGAGCACGGATCGTATTCGGTGCCGGCTGGCCCGCACCCTTGTTAGTCTTTCTTTTGCATGCCTTCTTCTTCTCCTATAATGGGACCGAGTTCTGCTCACAGACCGCCTTCTTGAGTGTGTTGGGGCTGATCATATTTCGCACCTCGCCTATCTGAGGCTCGGTGAAGTCGGCAGCTGGAGGCGTCTCCTGAGAGCTGAACTGCAGACGACGCCTGTTGCAACTTGGCTTCTCCGCGGTACCAGCTAGATCGCGCACGTCTTTTGTTGGGTTGGGTTCTTGAGAAGGAGGCCCCATGAAGTCGCCACCGTACCCATGATCGGCAAAGTACTGATCGACGTTCGCAAATGTATCGTCGTCGTCGTCGTTCTGATCCTGTGCCATATGCATGTTTGGATCCAGTGGCATAGGGATGTCCGGCACCATTGCGGCGGTCTTGCCATGGGGCCGACTTGGCGCCGGCACGACTGGCGGTGTTGTCTTTGGGGTGGTGTCCCCCGCCCCCAAACGAATCTGGCTCTTCGGCCAAAGCAGGGGCCAGCTCAGGCAGGCGCTGAGGGTCATCACGTCATCATCGTCGGCCCCGACAGGTCGAATCGGAGGTAACAACTCGTCGCAGCCTGGCAGCACCCGAACCAATTGAACCCTAAACAAGTTGGGTGGCATCTGGGTACCGTGGAACAAGGGTTGCCCGGTTGAACGATTTTGCCCTTGGCGACATCGACCAACTCGTTGTTCACGAAGTGCAGGAGAGTGCACGGAACGTCGGCGGCTGTCACAGCCCCAGATCAGCCCTTGTTTGTTTTTGCTTTAGCATCCATGCAACATGTTTAAATTTAATGAAATTTGAAATGGGGATTGCTCAAACCCTAGCATTAAAGGAATTCACTAGGTTCACCTAAAATACTTTCAAGTAAGTCCAAATGGCTTTCAAAAATGTTCATGATTTTTGACAAAGGTGAAAAACCTCTACCAAAAATGATGCCAATATTTTTGGGCCATTATGGATTTTTGAATAATCCATATTGTATTTGAATTGGGGCATTTAAATACTATTAATATTTTTAAATGCTCCAACAATTCTGAAAATAGTTAAGGGCCTCTGTAATAATTCATTTTAATGGCCACAATTATTTGCAGGATTTATTAAAATGATTTGGGCTATAAACTAAATCAGAAACAAAACTACAGAAATAGAAAAGAGAAACAAAATAGAAAAAAAAGGGGAGAGAGGCCAGCTGGGCCACTTACCTGCTTACCTGCCTGGCCCAGCTCCCCCAGCGGCCCAGCCCACCTGGCCCCCTTCTCCTGTCTTCTTCCCGTGCCAGCGCACGAAGCAGCTGCGTGCTGGACGCACGCGCGCCGACGCCGGCCACCTCCTGCTTCGCCGTGGCAGCCTCCCCGACCCCCTCGCGACGCCACGGAGACGGCCTCGACCCCCCTCGACCGCCTCTCTCTCTCTGGACCCCTCCTCCTCCTCTGTTCTCCCTCCCTCTCGTCATCGAACGCACCTGAGAGCGCCGCTCGCCGTAGCCATGGCCGCCGGGCCTCCCTCGCTCCCCCGACTAGCCCAGAGGCTCCGCCTCGACCCCCTCTTCCTCTCCACCAAGCCACGAGGCCCCGGACGCCCTGCATCGCCGCCCACGTCGCCGTTCCCCTCCTCGGCCACCGGAGGTCGTCGCCGTCGATTCGCTGCACTCCGGCCGCCCCCGAGCCCACTAACCCTCCCTACAGCTCCGCGGTGAGCCTCCGTGCAGAACCCCTCTCTCTCCCCTCGCGTTTGCGAGCTCTAGGCCATAGCTCCGCCGCGGCCGAACTCCGGCCGCCGCTGACCTCGTTACCGCCGTCACTACAGCCGCTTGAGCTCGTCTCGGAGCGTGTCACCGCACTCAGGAAGCCACCAGGAGTCTAACGCCTATCCTAACTCGCCCTCCCGTGCACCACAGCGCCAGCCCCGCACTCACCGAACTCCGGCGCCGCCGCGAGCTCCGTTCCGACGAGCTCCGTCGACCCCACGACCTCCCACTCGGTCCTCTGGATGCGCGGGAGCAAGGGCCATCCCCTGGTGCCCTCAGCGCGCCAAACTGACGCCTCTAGCGCAAGTCCGGCGTGCCCCGCCGTGTTCTGTGGTCACCGGCGACTCATCGCCGGCGTATCTGACGTGGCGTCGTCATTAGCGCTAATGACCCCACTAACTAACCCCCCAGAGCCACTGACAGCCGGGCCCCACGGCCTAACTAACCGGCTAACTAAAATAGATTAAGTTTAATCTAATTGCAGTGGCCCCACGCGTCGGCGTTGACCTCGCTGACGTGGCCTTTGACCGGCCCCACATGTCTGTGACTCCAGCCAGCACTGTGTCACTGACGTGTGGCCCCCACACGTCAGGTTTGACCCGAGCCAGCCCAGTTGACTGCTGACGTCACAGTGACGTGGTGCTGACGCCATAATTCATTTTCTGGAATTATTCTAATTCTAAATATTCAGGAAATTTCAGAAAATGCCCTAAACTTCAATAAATCATAGAAAATTAACCGTAACTCCAAATTAAATAATTATATATGAAAAATTATCAGAAAAATTCAAGGAATCCATCTGTACCATTTTCATGCATGTTAGAACAACTTATAGCTGCTGTTTAGCACAAATCAATTAAAGGGCATTTAATTAATCACATATGGAGTTTGAATTTGAATTTTCATTCAAACCAACTTCATTTAATCTGTTGCTAGTTGCATTAGCCCAAAACACATTCATTTTGCCATGTCATGATCATGCATCATATTGTGCATTGCATTGATTGTGTTCCTTTCTGTGTTGCCGGTATTTGTCCCCTCTCGATAGACGTGATACCGATGATGTGATCGTTGACACTGATGAAGACTCAATGTTATCTTCAGAAGTGCCAGGCAAGCAAAACCCCCTTGTTCATTCCGATACAATCCTACTCTCTCGCTCCTGCTCTCTTTTACTGCATTAGGACAACACCGATTCATCTGTTACTTGCTGCGGTAGCTGAACCCCTTTATCCTTTGCATGACCTGTCATTGCCACAGTAAATAGATGAAACCCACTAGCATGAGTAGGAGTTGTTTGAGCCCTGTTGTGCCTACTCATTCATGTTTGTTTGTCATGCCTGCTACTGCTTAGAGTTGAGTCAGGTCTGATTCATCGGGGATGAATCAGAGGTGTGTGAACATGTCCTACTGTGTGTGAGCTAAGTGTGTGAACACGATTTGGTAAAGGTAGCGGTGAGAGGCCATGTAGGAGTACATGGTGGGTTGTCTCATTGCAGCCGTCCTCAGGAACTGAGTTCTGTGTTTGTGATCCATGATTCAGCTACTACCACACATTGGGCCCGAAACCAATGGACCCTCTCGGCTTCTTATCACCCTTGTCCTCTGTCCAGGAGTTGCAAGTAGTTTCTGGTGTTTGTAGTATGCTGGAGGCCGTGGGCAGCGCTGACCGTAGGGGTGGGCTGTGATGCGGTAGGCACGTGGCCGGGTAAACCGGGCACCCGTTTGGTGTCACGGAACCCTGTACACATCGTTTGGGGCTGTGAGCGAAACTCCGGCCGGATCTCCTCATGGATGGAACCCGAATAGGCGATAAACCTGGACTAGAGACTTGAGTGTTTAGGTAGGTCGTGGCCGACACCCACGTTGGGCTTCCGCTTGAAGGTTGCCGAGTACATGTCGTGTAAACGGCGGTAAGTGGTGAGAGCGTGTGTGAAGAAGTACACCCCTGCAGGGTTAACATCATCTATTCGAATAGCCGTGTCCACGGAAAAGGACTTCTGGGTTGCTTATATCAGTTCATAGACAAGTGAAAGTGGATACTCTAAAATACGCAAGATAAGCGTGAGTGCTATGGATGGCGTTCTCGTAGGGAGACGGGAGCGGATCCATAGTGGTGTATTGATATGGTGAATATGTGGACTCGTGTGCGCCACCTCAAAAGAGTTACTTGCAGTCGTAGTTTAGGATAGCCACCGAGTCAAAGCTGGCTTGCTGCAGTTAAACCCCACCATCCCCTTGTTGATAATGATGCATATGTAGTTAGTTCTGATGTAAGTCTTGCTGGGTACATTTGTACTCACGTTTGCCTATTTTATGTTTTTGCAGAGAGACTTCAGTCTCACTAGTAGTTCCACGTGGACTTCGACGTTTAGCTTGTTACCTCAGCTACGATCTTGTGCCCCGGCAGGATCTGGTAGATAGTCAGGCTTCTCAGCCTTTTTCATTTATAGATGTCTGTACCCAGACATGATAGCTTCCGCTTGTGCTTTGACTTGTATGCTCTGATTGTTGGGTCATGAGACCCATGTTTGTAATATCTCGCTCCTCGGAGCCTATTGAATAAATTACTTGAGTCGTAGAGTCATGTTGTGATGCCATGTTGTATTTGCACATATCGAGCATATTGTGTGTATGTTATTGAAATGCTTGGTATGTGTGGGATCTGACCATCTAGTTGTTTATCTTTAGTAGCCTCTCTTACGGGGAAATGTCTCCTAGTGTTTCCACCGAGCCATGGTAGCCTGCTACTGCTCCGGAACACTTAGGCTGGCCGGCATGTGTCCTTCTTCGTTCCTGTGTCTGTCCCTTCGGGGAAATGTCACGCGATGAATACCGGAGTCCTGTTAGCCCGCTACAGCCCGGTTCACCGGAGTCCTGCTAGCCCAGTGCTACAGCCTGGATTCACTCGCTGATGACCGACACGTTCGATGCTGGGTCATGGATGCCTGTCCCTGTAAGTCTGTGCCACTTTGGGTTTACGACTAGCCATGTCAGCCCGGGCTCCTTATCATATGGATGCTAGCGACACTGTCATATACGTGTGCCAAAAGGCGCAAACGGTCCCGGGCAAAGGTAAGGCGACACCCGTGGGAATACCGTGCGTGAGGCCGCAAAGTGATATGAGGTGTTACATGCTAGATCGATGTGGCATTGAGTCGGGGTCCTGACAGCGTTGGTATCAGAGCTTGACTGCCTGTAGGATTACCAAGCCAAACTGGTCGAAGTTGAGTCTAGAAATTCTTTAGTTATATAAGGGAATTGATTGTGGGATGGAACGTAAGGCTCTTTTTACTCCTTATACCTCATGGGCTTCTGATCTGAGTCATCATCTTCTCTTCTACGGGGATTAAGAACTAGGCTATCTCTTCTTTCTATCAGGATCACGTGTTACTAATCCGTAGACTTATAAGATTGTTGGATTTAAGTCTCAGTTCAGTTCCTACTATTTCCGTATGTTAATTGTTGATCTCGGAACCTTGGTATTGTGCTTCTGAGTGGTTATGCCACCATTTTTGTGAATGTCTCAAATCTTTTCTGAGCATTTACAGCCGTTATGCTGTCCGAGTCATTCCAGGTTTCTAAATAGTCTGATGCATTTGCAAAATCCTTTCCCTCTGGTTTCGATGTTCCTTTATGCCAGATTAATCCACACTAATTGTGAGTTGAGGTATTCTATTGCCTTGACATTATGTTGGAGTTACTATTATGACCCTAGGTGTCTTAGGGGATCATCTAGTAATCTAGCCATGATTTTGTTCCAGTGTGATGATCTGGCCATCATTATCGAAAGCATCCCGTGATGCTACTTTAGTAGTAGGTATTCTATCCTGGGTTTTGAACCCGAGATTCACCTACTTACTTCATGTTGATAGTTTTGCTCTTCCTTTAGGATATTAGTAACCTTTGCGATAGTCCTCGAAGTCGTGGTATTCCTTCTTCCAAATACCATGAACCTTATGGCAGAAGTTCCTCGTTGATGAAAGATCACAACAGAGTTCTTGATGGTTCTCCATTCTAATCGTGACTCTGCCAGTTCTACCTTTCTGCATGGGTTATCCGGAAGAAATATGTGAATTCGTTCGACATGCTAAACCATGCATCCACAACTCAGAAAATTATGTTCTTTGAGTTGTCCTCTTTAGTTGCATTCTGACCCTCGTCTATCAATTGATAGTCAAGAGTATGCGTGCGTTCGTTCATCGATGCCTATTACTCTTGTGGTCTGTCAAGCCATTCTATTCCGGAATGACTAGGAGAAACAAACTCCAGTACCTCTTCCATATCTAGGATTGGGTCAAAGTAGTTGTATTCCGCAGATCAAATGCCAATCCAGCTTTTGGTTCTGCTCTACCTTGGAGTATTACCATCTTTATATCAGGAATTGTCATGGGAATTGCACACCATCTCATGAATTCTTGACGAGTGATACTTCTGACCATCATTGTCATTCCTCGGCCCTCGTGTTGATGCAACCGGAATACCGACAAATGAATTGTGATGTGTGAAATCAATACTCCTAGCAACCTGTTGCTTGGTAGTTAAAGGACAATAATTTCATTCTTAGCGTGTTGGTTTTGAATCATCCTTCTAAGACTGATCGTGCTACCTAGTCCTTATTTCGGTGCACCTTCGATTGATGAGTTAGGATTTTGTCAAGTCCTCACCCATTTGATCATATCGTCTTGCCCTCAAAAGCAAGATTGTTCTCGAGCTTAGTAACATATCGGTGGTTCGTGATTTTCCGAATATCTTCTCGGAAGTATTACCAGGTTGTCACCTGACCGCTATGTTGAGCTCGTGATCAAGTTGGTTTCTTGTGAACCACCTTCTCTCCAAGAATCGGTGTTAGATATCCCTGAGCTAGTTGGTTAAGCTAAACGACAACTTGGAGAGTTGGAAGATAAAAGCTTGCCTGACTTAGTTCGTTCCAAAGGGATATTCTTGTGTAGTGTGTGTTGAAGAAAGATGATATCTTCATCGATTGGTCCCTTGTGATCAGTTGCTGGACCTATTGTCTTATCAATCCTTTGATTTGAGTATGGGCTATCGTCAAATCAAATCAGTACCAATGATGCTCGTAATGTTGTCTTATTCGTGGTTGATCCCTCGAGCATACACCATTACATCTTTGGTCTGACCAATGCTATCACCGTGTTTCATTAACTATGGAATTCCTTTTAAAAGGAACCCAGATGATTGTTGTTGTGCCCATTGACAACATCCTTGTCTTCTCCATAATTTTGCTGAACATTAAGCTAGTGTTGGAAACTTTTGAAAGCATTTGTTCATGCTAGCTCATGAAACATATGTTTGGATGAAGGTAGTGACTTCCTTTATTCATGTGCATCTGATGCAAGTTGCCGCCGTGGATTCGAGAAAGTCAATGTTGCTTTCTTTGGAATCATTCCAAATCAGTCATGCACACGTGCGAAGAATGCTGTGGTTTGAAGACTGCAACCTTCATCTATATGTGTCCCTAGCACCACCAAGCCACTGATTGAATTGTTCAGGAGAAAGAAGTTCCTTCTTAAGAGTATACCTTATGCAAGGACTTCGATATCCTCGATGATGGTTCCCCCTCCTAAATTCGGTAGTGTTTTAATTATAAGACTACTTTGTGGTCATGCTTGTCTGGGACAACATGTTCACATGTTTGTAGCAGAACCAGCTCATGTTTTGGAGCTTGCTATCGTAGTTCATTCCCTGAGAATCTCGCAACGTCATCTCGTCGATTTGTGTTGCAAACTTTCATTTTTCTTCCTAGACTCGATGAGTCTGGAACATCCTGACACCAACCAGATCTGAATCTCAGGCAGATATGATGGTTTGGAACATTTTCCCAAGAACTATAATATTGGTCCCTCGAAAATCGGTAAAGTGGATGTCGTGGCCAACACACCCCGCCGGAAGACCTGCTATTATAATATCTTGATTGATGGAAGTTGGCCACCTCCCCATAAGGATTTCGTAGGATTTACTCCCTAGTTGCCCCTATGGATTTTTGTCTTCCCGAAGTCCGACCTTTACATGATGTTCTAGATATCAAACCATATCTATGAATGGGATACACTAGCACGTCAAGGAGAACATTAGAAGCGGAGTGCTAAATGTCTCTCGGTCGATCATCCAGATTTTATTTCCTTGGCCCCGCTAAGGGTGAAATCTGAGAAGGTGTTATCTTCCTTTGCATCTGCATCCTCCATCACCATTCATCATGGTAGCAAGTTGTGTTGCCAGGATCCTTAACACGGATGTTGGTAAAACCTTGATGAATATGGAAATGCTCAAGTTCTTGAGAGCACGCACAAGCGCTACGTGTTATCATCGGCACTAACTGGGATGCTCTCAGTTCCCTCGCCAATGCTATGACCTTCTCAAACAGTGAATTCACTCTCTATTGTTGGGTTCTTCCCCAGTTACCAGAATCATTCCCAGCATTTGCATTTTGTTCCCAGCTTGCACCGCCAATGTGCCATTCTACCACGGGTCTCTTCCATTTCCGGTGATAAGCAAATTCATCCATTACGTTGTCTTCAACAAGGTAATCCACATCATCCAAGTCCAAGTATGCCATTCTACCGACCCCGCCAATCGATTGCCGTGATTTGCCTTAGGCTGATATAGAGAGTCTCAATGATCTCTATATCAAAGGTAATTCTTTTTGCCACTCTAGGGGATATATCTACGAGTCACCATCCCTAAGATGCCTCGTTGTGGTATCATGGCAATCCAACTCCTCGCTACGTTGACAACCGATCGCCACATTCTTAAGTCTGGAATTGTTGTCTACTTAGCGAACCCTCGTCATTTGTCTTACTCCATTTCTTCGGATCTGTGCTTCGTCTCTCAGCTCAAGAGATGTTGCTATATCTCATCCCATGAGTTGATCCTAAGTTGTTCGGTCTTCTCGAAGATCGATTGTTCTAGAGTTTTCCTTTCCTCTTCTTGTCATGATTAGCTGAAGTTCTCAGAGCAAGACGACAAGACAATGATGGTATTCAAATCAACGTTCATTTGAAGTGCACCCTGGATCATGAAGATTATACTAGTTTGCGTTTCCCCTTCACCTTACCCTACGCTTGAATCTCGGGACGAGATTTTTGTTAGTGGGGGTGAGCTGTCACAGCCCCAGATCAGCCCTTGTTTGTTTTTGCTTTAGCATCCATGCAACATGTTTAAATTTAATGAAATTTGAAATGGGGATTGCTCAAACCCTAGCATTAAAGGAATTCACTAGGTTCACCTAAAATACTTTCAAGTAAGTCCAAATGGCTTTCAAAAATGTTCATGATTTTTGACAAAGGTGAAAAACCTCTACCAAAAATGATGCCAATATTTTTGGGCCATTATGGATTTTTGAATAATCCATATTGTATTTGAATTGGGGCATTTAAATACTATTAATATTTTTAAATGCTCCAACAATTCTGAAAATAGTTAAGGGCCTCTGTAATAATTCTTTTAATGGCCACAATTATTTGCAGGATTTATTAAAATGATTTGGGCTATAAACTAAATCAGAAACAAAACTACAGAAATAGAAAAGAGAAACAAAATAGAAAAAAAAGGGAGAGAGGCCACCTGGGCCACTTACCTGCTTACCTGCCCGGCCCAGCTCCCCCAGCGGCCCAGCCCACCTGGCCCCCTTCTCCTGTCTTCTTCCCGTGCCAGCGCACGAAGCAGCTGCGTGCTGGACGCACGCGCGCCGACGCCGGCCACCTCCTGCTTCGCCGTGGCAGCCTCCCCGACCCCCTCGCGACACCACGGAGACGGCCTCGACCCCCCTCGACCGCCTCTCTCTCTCTGGACCCCCTCCTCCTCCTCTGTTCTCCCTCCCTCTCGTCACCGAACGCACTTGAGAGCGCCGCTCGCCGTAGCCATGGCCGCCGGGCCTCCCTCGCTCCCCCGACTAGCCCAGAGGCTCCGCCTCGACCCCCTCTTCCTCTCCACCAAGCCACGAGGCCCGGACGCCCTGCATCGCCGCCCACGTCGCCGTTCCCCTCCTCGGCCACCGGAGGTCGTCGCCATCGATTCGCTGCACTCCGGCCGCCCCCGAGCCCACTAACCCTCCCTACAGCTCCGCGGTGAGCCTCCGTGCAAAACCCCTCTCTCTCCCCTCGCGTTTGCGAGCTCTAGGCCATAGCTCCGCCGCGGCCGAACTCCGGCCGCCGCTGACCTCGTTACCGCCGTCACTACAGCCGCTTGAGCTCGTCTCGGAGCGTGTCACCGCACTCAGGAAGCCACCAGGAGTCTAACGCCTATCCTAACTCGCCCTCCCGTGCACCACAGCGCCAGCCCCGCACTCCCCGAACTCCGGCGCCGCCGCGAGCTCCGTTCCGACGAGCTCCGTCGACCCCACGACCTCCCACTCGGTCCTCTGGATGCGCGGGGGCAAGGGCCATCCCCTGGTGCCCTCAGCGCGCCAAACTGACGCCTCTAGCGCAAGTCCGGCGTGCCCCGCCGTGTTCTGTGGTCACCGGCGACTCATCGCCGGCGTATCTGACGTGGCGTCGTCATTAGCGCTAATTACCCCACTAACTAACCCCCTAGAGCCACTGACAGCCGGGCCCCACGGCCTAACTAACCGGCTAACTAAAATAGATTAAGTTTAATCTAATTGCAGTGGCCCCACGCGTCGGCGTTGACCTCGCTGACGTGGCCTTTGACCGGCCCCACATGTCTGTGACTCCAGCCAGCACTGTGTCACTGACGTGTGGCCCCCACATGTCAGGTTTGACCCGAGCAAGCCCAGTTGACTGCTGACGTCACAGTGACGTGGTGCTGACGCCATAATTCATTTTCTGGAATTATTCTAATTCTAAATATTCAGGAAATTTCAGAAAATGCCCTAAACTTCAATAAATCATAGAAAATTAACCGTAACTCCAAATTAAATAAATTATATATGAAAAATTATCAGAAAAATTCAAGGAATCCATCTGTACCATTTTCATGCATGTTAGAACAACTTATAGCTGCTGTTTAGCACAAATCATACTAATGGCATTTAAATATCCACATATGGAGTTTGAATTTGAATCTTGTATTCAAACCAACTTCATTTAATCTGTTGCTAGTTGCATTAGCTCAAAACACATTCATATTGCCATGTCATAGCATGCATCATATTGTGCATTGCATTGATTGTGTTCCTTTCTGTGTTGCCGGTATTTGTCCCCTCTCGATAGACGTGATACCGATGATGTGATCGTTGACACTGATGAAGACTCAATGTTATCTTCAGAAGTGCCAGGCAAGCAAAACCCCCTTGTTCATTCCGATACAATCCCACTCTCTCGCTCCTGCTCTCTTTTACTGCATTAGGACAACAACGATTCATCTGTTACTTGCTGCGGTAGCTGAACCCCTTTATCCTTTGCATGACCTGTCATTCCACAGTAAATAGATGAAACCCACTAGCATGAGTAGGAGTTGTTTGAGCCCTGTTGTGCCTACTCATTCATGTTTGTTTGTCATGCCTGCTACTACTTAGAGTTGAGTCAGGTCTGATTCATCGGGGATGAATCAGAGGCGTGTGAACATGTCCTACTGTGTGTGAGCTAAGTGTGTGACCACGATTTGGTAAAGGTAGCGGTGAGAGGCCATGTAGGAGTACATGGTGGGTTGTCTCATTGCAGCCGTCCTCAGGAACTGAGTTCTGTGTTTGTGATCCATGATTCAGCTACTACCACGCATTGGGCCCGAAACCAATGGACCCTCTCGGCTTCTTAATCACCCTTGTCCTCTGTCCAGGAGTTGCAAGTAGTTTCTGGTGTTTGTAGTATGCTGGAGGCCGTGGGCAGCGCTGACCGTAGGGGTGGGCTGTGATGCGGTAGGCACGTGGCCGGGTAAACCGGGCACCCGTTTGGTGTCACGGAACCCTGTACACATCGTTTGGGGCTGTGAGCGAAACTCCGGCCGGATCTCCTCATGGATGGAACCCGAATAGGCGATAAACCTGGACTAGAGACTTGAGTGTTTAGGCAGGCCGTGGCCGACACCCACGTTGGGCTTCCGCTTGAAGGTTGCCGAGTACATGTCGTGTAAACGGCGGTAAGTGGTGAGAGCGTGTGTGAAGAAGTACACCCCTGCAGGGTTAACCTAATCTATTCGAATAGCCGTGTCCACGGAAAAGGACTTCTGGGTTGCTTATATCAGTTCATAGACAAGTGAAAGTGGATACTCTAAAATACGCAAGATAAGCGTGAGTGCTATGGATGGCGTTCTCGTAGGGAGACGGGAGCGGATCCATAGTGGTGTATTGATATGGTGAATATGTGGACTCGTGTGCGCCACCTCAAAAGAGTTACATTGCAGTCGTAGTTTAGGATAGCCACCGAGTCAAAGCTGGCTTGCTGCAGTTAAACCCCACCATCCCTTTGTTGATAATGATGCATATGTAGTTAGTTCTGATGTAAGTCTTGCTGGGTACATTTGTACTCACGTTTGCCTATTTTATGTTTTTGCAGAGAGACTTCAGTCTCACTAGTAATTCCGCGTGGTCTTCGACGTTTAGCTTGATACCTCAGCTACGATCTTGTGCCCTCGGCAGGATCTGATAGATAGTCAGGCTTCTCAGCCTTTTTCATTTATAGTTGTCTGTACTCAGACATGATAGCTTCCGCTTGTGCTTTGACTTGTATGCTCTGAATGTTGGGTCATGAGACCCATGTTTGTAATATCTCGCTCCTCGGAGCCTATTGATAAATTACTTGAGTCATAGAGTCATGTTGTGATGCCATGTTGTATTTGCACATATCGAGCATATTGTGTGTATGTTATTGAAATGCTTGGTATGTGTGGGATCTGACCATCTAGTTGTTTATCTTTAGTAGCCTCTCTTACCGGGAAATGTCTCCTAGTGTTTCCACCGAGCCATGGTAGCTTGCTACTGCTCCGGAACACTTAGGCTGGCCGGCATGTGTCCTTCTTCGTTCCTGTGTCTGTCCCTTCGGGGAAATGTCACGCGATGAATACCGGAGTCCTGTTAGCCCGCTACAGCCCGGTTCACCGGAGTCCTGCTAGCCCAGTGCTACAGCCTGGATTCACTCGCTGATGACCGACACGTTCGATGCTGGGTCATGGATGCCTGTCCCTGTAAGTCTGTGCCACTTTGGGTTTACGACTAGCCATGTCAGCCCGGGCTCCTTATCATATGGATGCTAGCGACACTGTCATATACGTGTGCCAAAAGGCGCAAACGGTCCCGGGCAAAGGTAAGGCGACACCCGTGGGAATACCGTGCGTGAGGCCGCAAAGTGATATGAGGTGTTACATGCTAGATCGATGTGGCATTGAGTCGGGGTCCTGACAGCGGTGCCCTGCGAAAACATGTAGGGCGTCAGGGATGCCCAGTCAAAGGCAAGGAGATGAAGTCCTCGGCCGAGAGAGGCTTAATTAGTTACCGTGATGATGGCGTCGAGCTTGGCTAATGTCGAGGCACCGCCAACGGCGGGCGTGCAGTTGACGGAGGGGCCGCTTGCTGCAGAGGTGCCGGCCGACGTACACCCGGGTGCATTAAGCTCCCGTGCCGGCGTCGGAGACACCAATGCCGCCTCCGCCGGTGACACCAATGGCCCCACCATCACGTTCTGCGAGTTGCTAGCCGTGAAGCTAGGAATCGGGGGCGGCCCCTGTTGGCCGCCCGCAATCCACGCACTAATCCCCTGGATCAAGGTAGGCACAATGGCGGTGATCATCGCTCCGAGTTGTTGTTGCACTTGCTCTTGGACAATCTCCGGAATCCACGCCACCTGTGCCCTGAGTTCTTGAACCTCGCGCGCCTGGCTTTCCGAGCTGGTCTTTTTCTCCTTTCGCCCACCAGTGTTATAGTATGACGACCATTTTGTCGACAAGCCTATGCCGGCCACACGACCAGCTGACGTCGGTTACTGAGCTTATCCTTGTTCTTCATTACATTCAACACCCTATTTAGAGTGGTGTCCCAAGGGTTGCTCTTAGTCAACCCCGCGCTACTGCTTTCAGTCGCCTGCGGAAGGAATGTGAACCATTTAGAAATTTGGCTTCATTAATTAGAATGCAACCATATGGAGCTAATTACGCAGGGGTGTATTCCTTACCAGAACAAGCTCAAGCGCCCTGGTCTTCGGATCCGTGGTAAGCTCCTTTGTTTTCGGGTCCTTCTTGTACCGGGCTCTGACAAAGTTCCTGGTCTGCTTGTCACCGTATTTATCGAAGAGGGGCGGTAGGCCTTGCTCGGCACGGTCCGCCTCCTCCTTGTCCCATATAGGCTCCGCCACTATGTAACCGCCGGGACCGAGTGTGTGTTCCCCTAAGTTTAGCTCCCGCATTTCTTTCCCCCACTTACTTGATTCGGAGCTTGCGGTGCTCGAGCAATTGATCTTGAAGTCGTTGTAGTCATCTTCGGTGATCGAAGGATTTTTCTCCTTGATCTTCTCATAACTCTCACCTTTCTCGATCATTCTCTTCACATTTGTTTTCCAAGTAGACAGGGCCATGCTCATCTTCGTGAGGGCAGCATTGTTCACTTTATTCCCTTTGAGGCTTGTGTTTTCAAATTCAGCAGGGAAGTTGTATCGTTCGTGCAGCTTTGTGAAGAGGAGGTTGCGCAAATTCCCTCGGTCAGGATGCCTGAGGTTCTCGGTATTGATCGAGACGGTGCTCCGGAGAATGCACCCGAGCTGAAGTGAGTACCCCTTGACTATTCGTTCGGGCGGTGTTGGATTCCCGTTGGAGTCCACTTCAGTAACTTCCTCCTTGAGGGTGTGGAGCACGGTCGGGCGCCGGTCCTTCCGTTGCCTCTTCGGTTGGCTGCCATCTGTGCGTGCGCCGCCATCATCAGTGGTGGCATCCTCGGCGGCACCATCAGTGGTGGCATCAGTGGGGTCATCCTCGGCGGTACCATCAGTGGTCTCAGGATCGGTGGGGAAGGCGGCGTCCTCATACAAGTGAGGTTGTTCCTCCATCTCCCGGGACAGCTCCTAGAATTTCTTGCCGCCCGAACCCCCGGCCTCATCGTTGTTGGCCATGTTTCTCTATAAATAGGAACAAAGTTTGGTCAAAAAGTTGGTTATTGTCAAGGAACAAGATCATGGTCTCATCATTTAGGGTTTGTCGACACCGAGGCATCCTAAAAGCTAAGCTTTTATCATTGAGGGTTTTTCGACGCCGAGGCACTCTAAAAGCCTAAGCTTTCATCATTTCGGTTTTTATCGACATCGAGGCACCCTAAAAGCCATGCATTAGTCACAAGTACGCCGGGGAACTTGATCCTACTTAATTAACTACTAAGATACCCCGGCCCATGCATTAGTCACAAGTACCCCATATGTCCTATTTTTAGCAAAGTCATGCTAAAATTCACGGAAAATTTCAGCATGACCTTTGCTGAAAATAGGACATATGGAGTACCCGAATTTGCCGGAACGGAAGTTAATCGACATTCCAGCAAACTCAAGGGCCTCTCGGGTGGACAAGGCAAAAAAGGACACGATGGTCGGAGACATGACCTTTGCCTAACAGTTCTGAACTCCTGCCAAAACTGAACACAACATATATATACCAAGCATCTTGCCAGCTAGTAGACCAGCTAGTAGACCATCATTTGTTAGGCCAAACTGAGGCCAAACAGAAAACCAATGTGGGCATGGCACAAAGTCCATGACCCAGAACAGGTGACATACCAAGCACTAAATGAGGACAGAAACAGACATTTAGAACAATTAGTTATTAGCTAAAATGTCTTGCTTGAATGCATCACAATTTATTCACTACTCCAAGGAGTACTATTTCTCACAATCCCAAGGAGAATAACTGGCAACAGAAAACAAAACACTTATGGTAGTATGTTGATGTCCAGCCAATGCACAGAAGTTAAAGGCACCCATTTAACTACGAAACAGCATTTTTTTGGAGCAACACTCTTAACACTGGAGAATGAAAACTGAACTCAGTCATTACTCATTAATACAACTTTTTGGTAGCAAAGTAGATTGACAGCTCTTGCATAAGAGAACAGGAAAGTAGTGATTGTATAATAAATCATATAACTTACAGGAGGGGTTATCCGATATTCTGGCTTTATAACAACTTGTATGCCCACTGCAGCGAAACAATGAATTACGTTAGTAACCATGAACTGTTCTCAATAACAGTACAGAAGGGCAGAATATTGGGCAGTTTGTTAGTCTGGCATGGTAGCAACAGTAAAATATATACAAGCAGGCACTCCCTTCTCTGTATACCAATTCAAAGTCCAACCAATGTCTCACAATATTTTTCAATTTTCAGCATGACCCCCTTCTTCGCTAGGAAGCATGCTCTGACAAGCTAAGTTAAGTTACACATGTAATGGCCAAATTGGGGGAAATTACTAGCTAAACAAGTTTAAGCGCACACACATGTTGGCTACAAGAGAAATGATAGGGTTAAAAGACCAACAAACAAACTCGTGTAAAACTGCCTCAGTTTCAGGTCTAGATTGTTCAATTCCACTTTCCACTAACGAAACCACTCTCAGTTCGATCGAACGAAAGATCAATAGTGGCCAAAACTGAAGAAAAAAACTGAATAAAAGCATGACTTGCATACAGAGCACATACCAAGCAGCGGCCTAAAATAGCAAGCATCAAATTAGTAGCAGTATCAAACTGGAAAAAGTACATCCATCGATTTCTAAGAATCGGTAGCATTACCAAATTATCAACTAGCACTAAGCAGCAAGCAGCAAGCAGCAAAAGGGCACTGATTTAGTACCATTGACAGTTCACAACAACAAAAATCTGAGACGTACTAACACGAGCTATCAATCACAATAGCAAAACAAATCCATTCGTCCATCTATTCAATATGCAACAGCAACATCCACCCATCCGGCTAACAAACAGAGGGGTGGGGAACAGGGAGATGAGAGGCACCTGTTCTCGAAGGAGATGTGGGCGGCTGGTCGAAGCAGGGGCGACGGGAGGGCCGGGGCTTGTCGAAGCAGAGCAGCAACGACGGGGGGGAGGGCCGGCGGGAGGCGGCCAGGCAGGGCCTAGCACTGGCGATGCTGAGAGGAAGGGGTCGGCGATGCTGACCGGGCCGGCGAGGTAGGATCGCCCTGGCGGCGGAGCGGATCCTCCCTCGAAGGCTCGAACCCTAGCCGCTGTGGGAGGGAGGAGCGGGGTGGCAAAGGAGACGACTGTGGGGGCGTGGGGACTGCGGAGCGGGAGGAGGAGCCCGACGAGGTGGACGGGGCGGCGTCCGGGCCGCCGGCGACGAGGGGGAGGAAGGGGAGAGGGAGGCGGCGGGGGCGCGGTGGAGGGAGGGAGAGGGAACTGGCGAGGGGGAGAGGGAAGGGGGGATCGGGCGAAGGGGGAGAGGGAAGGGGGGATCGGGCACAATACTAATGGCGCACCACCCCTCGGTGCGCCATAAGTACATCCATACTAATGGCGCACCTCACCGTGGTGCGCCATTAGTACTTTTTTTTCTTATAGCAATGGCACAATACTAATGGCGCACCACCCCTCGGTGCGCCATAAGTACATCCATACTAATGGCGCACCTCACCGTGGTGCGCCATTAGTATTTTTTTTATAAGACAGCAACAATTTTTTAAACTTGTTTAAATCATAACAGTAATATTTTTTTATAAGACAGTAACAGTAATATTTTTTATAAGATAGTAATAATTTTTTTAAAAATATCATCAAACAGTAATGCCGGTGGAGCGGGGGAGGGTGCGCGGGGTGCGGGGGGTCGGCGGCGGCGGTTGAGTAGGGGAGGGGTGCGGGGGGTCGGCGGCGGCGGTTGAGTAGGGGAATCGAGGGTGAGGGGGGTCGGCGGCGGCGGCCAGTGGACCGGGGGGTGCTCGGCGGCGAGGGGGACCGGATCTGGCGAGGTGGGATAGCGATCGAGATGGAGGGGGATCGAGATCGAGTGTCCATGAAATTTAAAAGTATTCATGATAGTTCAAAAAGTGCCCATGAAATACAATCGAGAAATGAAGGCTACAATTTAAATACAATCGATCTTAGCTAGCTATCTGTTCACAATCTTCTTGCCCTTCTTTTTCGCAAATGGAGTTCTTCTGTGGAACGGACGTCCTTTAGGTAGGGTGGTCCTGCTTCTTCTTGTGGTGTATGCTGCTACTTCATCATCGTCGTCATGTTCGATCCTCGGGTCGCCGTACTTGTCGAAGTCTTGCTCATTGGCTACTCCATCCATTCCGATGATCTTCCTTTTGCCTCTCATCACGACAACACGACTGGGCTTTGACGGGTCGGTAATGAAGAAGCATTGGTCCACTTGGGAAGCCAGTACCCATGGCTCATTTTTCGCGGTGACGTTTGCGCCCGCGGTCTTGGATTTGGCTTCGGGTATAACCATGGTGGTGAAATACCGGTCTTCTTTTAGGACGCTCTTGGCCCATCTGACACGGAACATCGGGACCTTCTCTCCAGCGTAGCTCAGCTCCCAGATCTCCTCGATCCTTCCGTAGTATCTGTCCTTGTCGTTACCGGTGTAGGATTCCATCGTTACCCCGGAGTTCTGATAACCATCGCTCTTCATGTCCTTGGCCTCGGTGTAGAATGTGTAGCCGTTGATATCGTACGCCTCATAGGTCATCAGGTTGTGCTCGGCGCCCTGTGACAAGGCGAATATGAGTTGTTCTTCCGCGGAAGAATCCTCATGTAAAGGGTACGACAGAAGCTTCTGCTTGAACCAACGCGTGAAACATGAGTTGTGCTCTTTGAGTATATCTCCGTCCGTCCTCTGTTGGCCTCGGTCATTGTACGTCTTCTTAATAAAGGTTTTGTGCTGTACCACCCAAGGATCGACCACGTCTATGTGTTGTAGCGCGACTAGGTTTGCTCTTTCAAAGTCGGCGAGTCGACCCTCGAAGTCGACATGCATTTCGCGACGACCCTCACGGTGACCCCATCCAGCGAGCCTGCCGAGGTGCCTGTTGACGGGCAGACCAACGGGGTTCTCGATGCCTAGATAATTCGTGCAGTAGGAGATGCACTCTTCGGTCAGAAAGCCCCTGGCTATGCTTCCCTCTGGACGTGACATGTTGCGAACGTATCCTTTGATGACACCATTCATCCTTTCGAACGGCATCATGCTGTGCAGGAACGTCGGCCCGAGTTGGATGATATCGTCCACGATATGGACCAGCAGATGCACCATAACATCGAAGAATGCGGGCGGGAAGTACATCTCAAGCTCGCATAGTATCACCACGATCTCTTCCTGTAGCCTTCTGAGTTGCCTCACGCCAACAGACTTCCGAGAGATGACGTCGAAAAAGTTGCATAGGCCAAATAGGGTTTCACGGACGTGCGCGTCCATGATCCCATGGATTGCAACTGGAAGTATCTGCGTCATCAGCACGTGACAGTCGTGAGACTTCATCCCGCTGAACTTCAGCTTCGCTGGGTCTAGGTATCTGCTTATCTTCCCCGCGTAACCGTAAGGAAGTTTTACTCCTACGAGGCAGGTGAAAAACTGCTCGATCTCCTCCTGACTTAGAGTGAAGCACGCGGGAGGGTAGTCATTTCCGGTCTTCTTGGCCTTCTTGCCTTTGCGACGACTTTCCGTGTCCTGCTTCGCCTCATCATCATCATGATCATCATATATAGCGTGAAGCTCCTGCCTGATGCCCATTGATTTCAAGTCTGCCCTTGCTTTCGGCCCATCTTTGGTCCTCTCTGGCATGTTGAGCAGGGTACCAAGCAGACTCTCACACACGTTCTTCGTGATATGCATGACATCAAGGCTGTGAGGCACACGGTGGATCTTCCAGTACGGCAAGTCCCAGAAAACAGACCTCGTTTTCCATACCTTCAGCAGCGGCTCTGGCGCCTTTCGCTTCTTTCCCGGCTCTGGCGCCTTTTGCTTCTTTCCCGGCAGTGGGCAGTCTTTCCAATTTTTCAACAGCTCGTCTATTTCCTCGCCGCTCCTCGTACGCGGGCGTCCTCGGGGTTCGGTTTCACCATCGAACAGATCCTTGCGTTTTCTCCACGGGTCATCGTCGCGAAGCCACCTTCGATGTCCCATGAACACGGTTTTCGAAGACCCGGGATCTCTATCTAGCTGGCGATACGTTGTGTCATCCATGCACCTGACGCATCCAGAAAATCCGTGGACCACCTGCCCCGCGACATATCCGTAACCGAGATAGTCGTGCACCGTCGTGAGCAGCGCGGCTCTCATAGGGAAATATTCTTTTTCTGCGGCGTCCCACGTATTGGCTGGCGTTTTCCACAGCGTGTCAAGCTCCTCTTTCAGCAGCCCCAGATACAGATTGATGTCGTTCCCTGGTTGTTTCGGTCCTTTAATTAGCATACTCATGTGAATGTACTTCCTCTTCATGCACAACCAGGGGGGAAGGTTGTACATCCACACAAACACAGGCCAGGTGCTATGTGTGCTTCTCTGGCTGCCAAACGGATTGACTCCATCGGTGCTCGCGCCCAGCATGATGTTCCTTGGATCGTTCCCAAATTCTGGGTCTTCGAAGTTCAACGCTTGCCACTGGCTCGCATCCTTAGGGTGACTCAGCATCTTGTCTTTTTTATCTATCTCCGGATCATTTGCGTCATCTTCTCGCTTCTTCTCCTCCCTATCCGCGTGCCAACGCAGGAGCTTTGCTACCTTAGGGTCCGCGAAATACCGCTGCAGACGAGGAGTGATCGGAAAGTACCACACCACTTTTCGAGGAGCTTTCTTCCTCTTCTTGTATCGAGTGACGCCGCACACCGGACATATGGTAGACTCCGCGTGCTCGTCCCGATAAATGATGCAATTGTTCATGCACACATGGTATTTCACGTGCGGTAAATCCAGAGGACACACGATTTTCTTCGCCTCCTCCAAACTGGTCGGGCACTTGTTCCCCTCGGGAAGACGTTCGTGCCAGAATGACATGTTCTCGTCGAAGCATGCGTCGGTCATTTTGTGTTTTACCTTCATCTCCAGAGCCATGAGCGTTACTTTCAGGCGGGTATCCTCGGGCCTGCATCCTTCATACAATGGAGTAACCGCGTCTAACTCAAGTTGATCCATCTTGGCTTTCTCTCGGGCGGCAGCTCTTGCGTTATCCGTCTGCTTGAGAAGCAGCTCTTGAATATGAGGGTCCTGCACCCAGCCCATCGATGGTCCAGCGTCGTCTGCTCCGCCGGCATCATCATCTTCATGATCATGCCCGTCGTCTGCTCCGGCATCTTCCTCATCATCATGTCCTGCATCTTCTACATGATGACTGTGTACAGCATCACCGTCGTGATCATCTCCTGGGGATTCTTCGTCTTCTCGCCCGCCCGAGCCGTGGTGGTTGTCTTGCTGCCCTTCCTCATTTCTTGCCCGGCCCCCATGGACGACTTCGTAGTCATCTTCATCACCTTGCCACCGATAGCCATCCATGAAACCACGCAAGAGCAGGTGGTCCCGCACCTGCCCGGATTCCGGGTCCGCAATAAGGCTCTTCAGCTTGCATCTTCGACACGGACATCTTATCTCCGTCTCGTTCTTTTGAAGCATCTCGGCCTTCGCGGACCTCAAAAACCTATTCACGATGCCTTCGGTCATCATGCGGACCATGGTCGCCTGCGGGGTAGAGCAAAACGATATTTTAGAACCAAGAAAAAATTTGGCATGACTTTCCCTAAAAATAGGACCAAAAAGAATGCTTAATGCCAAAATTCTCGCCGAAACGGAAATGAATCAACATTCCGGCAAAATATTGGCAACTATCGAATTTCAAATACCGGTACACCTCCAAACACAAACACATATGCAACACCACAAACATATGCAACACCACGAACATACATAGATCTAGCTAGGCCATAAAAAGTGCATGTGCACATTGTTGTAGGGAGAACAACATAAATATAGCTTCCCCCCTTACTTACCTATCAAAACAAGGTAATTTAACCACTTAAATTGAATGAATCTATGGTGGAAATGAGGTGAAAAAGAGGAGGCACCCGAGACAAGGAGGAGGTGGAGAGAATGAAGTGGGGAGAAAGTGAGTGTGGGTAGGAGAGGCTGTCCAAAATATCTTGTTGCTGCCCACTTACTAATGGCGCACCAACTCTAAATGCACCATTAGTAATCCAGGTTACTAATGGCGCACCTCCTGGTGGTGCGCCATTAGTAGTTTTGCAAAAAAAATACTAATGGCGCACTGTCCCACAGTGCGCCATTACTAGTTTAAACTAGTAATGGCGCACGGTGGAACAGTGCGCCATTAGTAGTTTTGCAAAAAAGGGAATAAAAATATAATAAAAAAACAACATTAGTGGCGCACTTTCCGGCAGGTGCGCCATTACTAGTTACAACTAGTAATGGCGCACTGTGTCTGGATGCGCCATTAGTATGTTTGGACAGGCGCACTAGTTAAAAAAAATTTGATACTAATGGCGCACCCGGGGCCAGGTGCGCCATTAGTAGTTTCAACTCTAATGGCGTATCAGAAGGTGGTGCGCCATTAGTATATACTAATGGCGCACCGCTTGTCTGGTGCCCCATTAGTGTCAATCCCATCTATAGCCCTTTTTCTAGTAGTGGTTGGTGGTGTTCGGAGCCCAGTCATTGTGGTTTAAAGCTTCGAGCAAGCATCGGGGGTCTCCAATTAGGTTGTGGAGATCGCCCCGAGCAATTTCACGGGTACCGGTGACCGCCCCAAGGGTTTCCAAAGTGTACGGGTTCGGTGACCGCCCCCAAGGGTTGCCATTTGTATGGGTTCGGTGACCGCCATCAAGGGTCCCTTAGTGAAATCACAACATCTTGCATTGTGGGAGGGCGTGAGGAGATTACGGTGGCCCTAGTGGCTTCTTGGGGAGCATTGTGCCTCCACACCGCTCCAAACGGAGATTAGCATCCGCAAGGGTGTGAACTTTGGAATACATCGTCGTCTTCGCGTGCCTCGGTTATCTCTTACCCGAGCCCTTTACTGTGATAGCCATAGTATTTGATGTTATATATCTTGCTATCATATAGTTGTGTATCTTGCTTAGCATAAGTTGTTGGTGCACATAGGTGAGCCTAGTTGTTGTAGGTTTTGTGCTTGACAAATAACCGCTAGGTTTATTCTGCTTTTGTTCAAGCCTAAACCATAATTATTTTAAGGTGTCTATTCACCCACCCACTCTAGGGGACATCCTTGATCTTTCAGGGAGCAACATCGAAGAACTAGAGGTGGATGTGGAGCAGCCTAATGGCATACTAACTTTCCATGAGAGACAGATGAGGCAGCCTACGCACTAAAGATAGTTGTCTATATATATATATAGGACAGCACTATTCTAATCCCAGGATTAGAATAGTTATTTGGATCACGATGGTCCTATATAGGAGCCGATAGCTCCTCCCGAACTCCCTGAAAAAGAAAAAAAGCTCGATCCCCCACTCCTCGCACAGCCCACGCACCCACCTCCAAACGGGCGACGCGCCACCACCCCGCCCCCAACCGGCGACCGGCTCGAGGCGCCGCTGCGACCCCCCCAGCAACAGCCGCCGACCGCTGCCGCCACCAACCGCCCACTCCCAGATCCAACCACGCCGCGACGCCCCCTCTCCTCCTCCCTTGCCAGCACGCGCCTGTTGGAAATATGCCCTAGAGGCAATAATAAATTAGTTATTATTATATTTCCTTGTTCATGATAATCGTTTATTATCCATGCTAGAATTGTATTGATAGGAAACTCAGATACATGTGTGGATACATAGACAACACCATGTCCCTAGTAAGACTCTAGTTGACTAGCTCGTTGATCAATAGATGGTTACGGTTTCCTGACCATGGACATTGGATGTCATTGATAACGGGATCACATCATTAGGAGAATGATGTGATGGACAAAGACCCAATCCTAAGCCTAGCACAAGATCATGTAGTTCGTATGCTAAAGCTTTTCTAATGTCAAGTATCATTTCCTTAGACCATGAGATTGTGCAACTCCCGGATACCGTAGGAGTGCTTTGGGTGTGCCAAATGTCACAACGTAACTGGGTGGCTATAAAGGTACACTACAGGTATCTCCGAAAGTGTCTGTTGGGTTGGCACGAATCGAGACTGGGAATTGTCACTCCGTGTAAACGGAGAGGTATCTCTGGGCCCACTCGGTACGACATCATCATAATGTGCACAATGTGATCAAGGAGTTTATCACGGGATGATGTGTTACAGAATGAGTAAAGAGACTTGCCGGTAACGAGATTGAACAAGGTATCGGGATACCGACGATCGAATCTCGGGCAAGTATCGTACCGATAGACAAAGGGAATTGTATACGGGATTGATTAAGTCCTTGACATCGTGGTTCATCCGATGAGATCATCATGGAACATGTGGGAGCCAACATGGGTATCCAGATCCCGCTGTTGGTTATTGACCGGAGAGTCATCTCGGTCATGTCTGCATGTCTCCCGAACCCGTAGGGTCTACACACGAAATGTTCGGTGACGCTAGGGTTATAGAGATATTAGTATGCGGTAACCCGAAAGTTGTTCGGAGTCCCGGATGAGATCCCGGACGTCACGAGGAGTTCCGAAATGGTCCGGAGGTAAAGAATTATATATAGGAAGTGCTATTTCGGCCATCGGGACAAGTTTTGGGGTCACCGGTATTGTACCGGGACTACCGGAAGGGTCCCGGGGGTCCACCGGGTGGGGCCACCTACCCCGGGGGGCCACATGGGCTGTAGGGGTGTGCGCCTTGGCCTATATGGGCCAAGGGCACCAGCCCAAGAGGCCCATGCGCCAAGAGTCAAGGAAAAGGAAGAGTCCTAAAGGGGGAAGGCACCTCCGAGGTGCCTTGGGGAGGAGGGACTCCTCCCTGGCCGCACCCTTCCTTGGAGGAAGGGCCAAAGGCTGCGCCCCCCCTCCCCTTGGCCCTATATATAATGGGGGGAAGGGAGGGCAGCCCAACCTAAGCCCTGGTGCCTCCCTCTTCCTCTCCAACACATCCTCCTCCTCCATAGAGCTTGGCGAAGCCCTGCCGGAGTACTGCAGCTCCACCACCACCACGCCGTCGTGCTGCTGCTGGAGCCATCTTCCATCAACCTCTCCTTCCCCCTTGCTGGATCAAGAAGGAGGAGACGTCGCTGCTCCGTACGTGTGTTGAACGCGGAGGTGCCGTCCGTTCGGCGCTAGGATCATCGGTGATTTGGATCACGACGAGTACAACTCCATCAACCCCGTTCTCTTGAACGCTTCCGCGCGCGATCTACAAGGGTATGTAGATCCACTCCTCCCTCGTTGCTAGATGACTCCATAGATATATCTTGGTGACACGTAAGAAAATTTTGAATTTATGCTACGTTCCCCATCAGTGGCATCATGAGCTAGGTCTATGCGTAGTTTCTATGCACGAGTAGAACACAAAGTAGTTGTGGGCGTTGATATTGTTCAATATGCTTACTGTTACTAGTCCAATCTTGATTCGGTGGCATTGTGGGATGAAGCGGCCCGGACCGACCTTACACGTAATCTTACGTGAGACTGGTTCCACCGACTGATATGCACTAGTTGTATAAGGTGGCTAGCGGGTGTCTGTCTCTCCCACTTTAGTCGGATCGGATTCGATGAAAAGGGTCCTTATGAAGGGTAAATAGCAATTGGCATATCACGTTGTGGTTCTTGCGTAGGTAAGAAACGTTCTTGCTAGAAACCCATAGCAGCCACGTAAAACATGCAAACAACAATTAGAGGACGTCTAACTTGTTTTTGCAGGGTATGCTATGTGATGTGATATGGCCAAAAGGATGTGATGAGTGATATATGTGATGTATGAGATTGATCATGTTCTTGTAATAGGAATCACGACTTGCATGTCGATAAGTATGACAACCGGCAGGAGCCATAGGAGTTGTCTTAATTTATTGATGACCTGCGTGTCAACATAAACGTCATGTAATTACCTTACTTTATTTCTAAAGCGTTAGCCATAGTAGTAGAAGTAATAGATGACGAGACAACTTCAAGAAGACACGATGATGGAGATCATTATGATGGAGATCATGGTGTCATGCCGGTGACAATGATGATCATGGAGCCCCGAAGATGCGGATCAAAAGGAGCAAAATGATATTGGCCATATCATGTCACTATTTGATTGCATGTGATGTTTATCATGTTTTACATCTTATTTGCTTAGAACGACGGTAGTAAATAAGATGATCCCTCATTGAAATTTCAAGAAGGTGTTCCCCCTAACTGTGCACCGTTGCGAAAGTTCGTCGTTTCGAAGCACCACGTGATGATCGGGTGTGATAGATTCTTACGTTCGAATACAATGGGTGTTGACGAGCCTAGCATGTACAGACATGGCCTCGGAACACATGCAAAACACTTAGGTTGACTTGACGAGCCTAGCATGTACAGACATGGCCTCGGAACACAAGAGACCGAAAGGTCGAGCATGAGTCGTATGGTAGATACGATCAACATGAAGATGTTCACTGATGATGACTAGTACGTCTCACGTGATGATCGGACACGGCGTAGTTGACTCGGATCATGTAATCACTTAGATGACTAGAGGGATGTCTATCTGAGTGGGAGTTCATAAGATGAACTTAATTATCCTGAACATAGTCAAAAGGTCTTCGCAAATTATGTCGTAGCTCGCGCTTCAGTTCTACTATTTAGTTACGTTCCTAGAGAAAATTTAGTTGAAAGTTGATAGTAGCAATTATGCGGACTAGGTCCGTAAACTGAGGATTGTCCTCATTGCTTAATAGAAGGCTTATGTCCTTAATGCACCGCTCAGTGTGCTGAACCTCGAACGTTGTCTATGGATGTTGCGAACATTTGACATACACATTTTGATAACTACGTGATAGTTCAGTTAAACGGCTTAGAGTTGAGGCACCGAAGACATTTTGAAACGTCGCGAAACATATGAGATGTTTCGAGGGCTGAAATTGGGATTTCAGGCTCGTGCCCACGTCAAGAGGTATAAGACCTCCGACAATTTTCTTAGCCTGCAAACTAAGGGAGAAAAGCTCAATTGTTGAACTTGTGCTCAGATTGTCTGAGTACAACAATCGCTTGAATCGAGTGGGAGTTGATCTTCCAGATGAAATAGTGATGGTTCTCCGAAGTCATTACCACCAAGCTGCTTGAGCTTCGTGATGAACTATAATATATCAGGGACATATATGATGATCCTTGAGATATTCGCGATGTTTGACACCACAAAAGTAGAGATCAAGAAGGAGCGTCAATTGTTGATGGTTGGTGAAACCACTAGTTTCAAGAAGGGCAAGGGCACGAAGGGATACCTCATAAAACGGCAATTCAGCTGCTGCTCTAGTGAAGAAACCCAAGGTTGAACCCAAACCCGAGACTAAGTGCTTCTGTAATAAAGGGAACAACCACTGGAGCAGAATTACCCTAGATACTTGGTAGATGAGAAGGCTGGCAAGGTCGATAGAAGTATATTGGATATACATTGTGTTGATGTGTACTTTACTAGTACTCCTAGTAGCACCAGGGTATTAGATACCGGTTCGGTTGCTAAGTGTTAGTAACTCGAAATAAAAGCTACGGAATAAACGGAGACTAGCTAAAGGTGAGATGACGATATGTGTTGGAAATATTTCCAAGGTTGATCAAATATCGTACGCTCCCTCTACCATCGAGATTGGTGTTTGCGTTGAGCATAGACATGATTGGATTATGTCTATCGCAATACGGTTATTCATTTAAGGAGAATAACGGTTACTCTATTTATTTGAATAATACCTTCAATGGTCTTGCACCTAAAATGAATGGTTCATTGAATCTCGATCGTAGTGATACATATGTTCATGCCAAAAGATAGTAATGATAGTACCACCTACTTGTGGCACTGCCACGTAAGTCATATCGGTATAAAACACATGAAGAAGCTCCATGTTGATGGATCTTTGGGCTCACTTGATTTTGAATCACTTGAGACATGCAAATCACACCACATGGGCAAGATGACTGAAAGCCTCGTTTTCAGTAAAATGGAACTAGAAAGCAACTTGTTGGAAGTAATACATTTTGATGTGTGCAATCCAATGAGTGCTGAGGCATGTAGTGGATATCGTTATGTTCTTACTTCATAGATGATTTGAGTAGATGTTGAGTATATTTACTTGGTGAATCACGAGTCTGAATTATTGAAAGGTTCAAATAATTTCAGGATGAAGTTGAAAGATCGTCGTGACAAGAGGATAAAATATCTATGATATGATCATAGAGAGGAATATCTGAATTACGAGTTTGGCACAGAATTAAGACATTGTGGATATTGTTTCACAACTGATACAGCCTGGAACACCATAGTATGATGGTGTGTCCGAACATCATAACTGCACCCTATTGGATATGATGCATACCATGATGTCTCTTATCGAATTACCACGATAGTTTATGGGTTAGGCATTAGAGACAACCACATTCACTTTAAATAGGGCACCACGTAATTCCGATGAGATGACGCCGTATGGACTATGGTTTAGAGAAACCTAAGCTGTCATTTCTTAGAAGTTTGGGGCTGCGACGCTTATGTGGAAAAGTTTCAGGCTGATAAGCTCGAACCCAAAGCGGATAAATGCATCTTCATAGGACACCCAAAACAGTTGGGTATACCTCCTATCTCAGATCCGAAAGCAATAAGGGATTGTTTCTAGAATCGGGTCCTTTTTCGAGGAAAAGTTTCTCTCGAAAGAATTGAGTGGGAAGATGGTGGAGACTTGATGAGGTTATTGAACTGTCTCTTCAACTAGTGTGTGGCAGAGCACAGGGAGTTGTTCCTGTGGCACCTACACCAATTGAAGTGGAAGCTTATGATAGTGATCATGAAACTTCAGATCAAGTCACTACCAAACCTCGTAGGACGACAAGGATGCGTACTACTTCAGAGTGGTACGTAATCCTGTCTTGGAAGTCATGTTGCTAGACAACAATGAACCTACGAGCTATGGAGAAGCGATGGTGGGCCTGCATTCCAAAATGGCTCGAGGCCATATAATCCGAGAGAGGATCCATATATGAAAACAAAGTGTAGACTTTGGGAGAACTACTTGATGGTCGTAAGGCTGTTAGGTACATATGGATTTTAAAAGGAAGACGGACAATGATGGTAAGTATCACCATTAAGAAAGCTCGACTTGTCGTTAAGATGTTTTTAGACAAGTTCAAGGAGTTGACGACGATGAGACTTTCTCACTCATAGAGATGCTAAGAGTCTGTTGGAATTATATTAGCGATTACTGCATTATTTATGAAATCTTGCAGATAGGATGTCAAAACATTGTTTCCTCGACGATTTTCTTGAGGAAAGGTTGTACGTGATACAACCGGAAGGTTTTGTCAATCCTGAAAGATGCTAATAAGTATGCAAAGCTCCAGCAATCCTTCTAAGGACTGGAGTAAGCATCTCGGAGTTGGAATGTATGCTTTGATGAGATGATCAAAGATTTTGGGTGTATATAAAGTTTATGAGAAACTTGTATTTCCAAAGAAGTGAGTGGGAGCACTATAGAATTTCTGATGAATATATGTTGTTGACATATTATGGATCAGAAATGACGTAGAATTTCTGGAAAGCATATAGGGTTATTTGGAAAGTATTTTTCAATGAAAGCCTGGATTAAGCTACTTGAACATTGAGCATCAAGATCTATAAGGATAGATCAAAATTCTTGATGGTACTTTCAAATGAGCACATACCTTGACATGATCTTGAAGGTGTTCAAGATGGACCAGTCAAAGAAGGAGTTCTTGCCTGAGTTGTAAGGGATGAAGTTAAGACTTAAAGCTCGATCACGGCAGAATAGAGAGAAAGGACGAAGGTCGTCCCCTATGCTTAAGACATAGGCTCTACAGTATGCTATGCTGTGTACCGCACCTGAAATGTGCCTTGCCATGAGTCAGTCAAGGGGTACAAGAGTGATCCAAGAATGGATCACAAGACAGCGGTCAAAGTTATCCTTAGTAACTAGTGGACTAAGGAATTTTCTTGATTATGGAGGTGGTAAAAGAGTTCGTTGTAAAGGGTTACGCCGATGCAAACTTTGACACTAATCCAGATTATTCTGAGTAGTAAACTGGATTCGTATAGTAGAACAGTTATTTGGAATAGCTCCAAATGTAGCGTAGTAGTTGCATCTACAAGATGACATAAGAAATTTGCGAAGTACATACGGATCTGAAAGATTCAGACCCGTTGACTATAACATCTCTCACAAGCATAACATGATCAAACCCAGAACTCATCGAGTGTTAATCACATGGTAATGTGAACTAGATTATTGACTCTAGTAAACTCTTTGGGTGTTAGTCACATGGGGATGTGACCTTGAGTGTTAGTCACATAGCGATGTGAACTGGATTATTGAGTCTAGTGCAAGTGGGAGACTGTTGGAAATATGCCCTAGAGGCAATAATAAATTAGTTATTATTATATTTCCTTGTTCATGATAATCGTTTATTATCCATTCTAGAATTGTATTGATAGGAAACTCAGATACATGTGTGGATACATAGACAACACCATGTCCCTAGTAAGCCTCTAGTTGACTAGCTCGTTGATCAATAGATGGTTACGGTTTCCTGACCATGGACATTGGATGTCATTGATAACGGGATCACATCATTAGGAGAATGATGTGATGGACAAAGACCCAATCCTAAGCCTAGCACAAGATCATGTAGTTCGTATGCTAAAGCTTTTCTAATGTCAAGTATCATTTCCTTAGACCATGAGATTGTGCAACTCCCGGATATCGTAGGAGTGCTTTGGGTGTGCCAAACGTCACAACGTAACTGGGTGGCTATAAAGGTACACTACACGTATCTCTGAAAGTGTCTGTTGGGTTGGCACGAATCGAGACTGGGATTTGTCACTCTGTGTAAACGGAGAGGTATCTCTGGGCCCACTCGGTAGGACATCATCATAATGTGCACAATGTGATCAAGGAGTTTATCACGGGATGATGTGTTACGGAACGAGTAAAGTGACTTGCCGGTAACGAGATTGAACAAGGTATCGGGATACCGACGATCGAATCTCGGGCAAGTATCGCACCGATAGACAAAGGGAATTGTATACAGGATTGATTAAGTCCTTGACATTGTGGTTCATCCGATGAGATCATCGTGGAACATGTGGGAGCCAACATGGGTATCCAGATCCCACTATTGGTTATTGATCGGAGAGTCATCTCGGTCATGTCTGCATGTCTCCCGAACCCGTAGGGTCTACACACTTAAGGTTCGGTGACGCTAGGGTTATAGAGATATTAGTATGCGGTAACCCTAAAGTTGTTCGGAGTCCCGGATGAGATACCGGACGTCACGAGGAGTTCCGAAATGGTCCGGAGGTAAATAATTATATATAGGAAGTGCTATTTCGGCCATCGGGACAAGTTTTGGGGTCACCGGTATTGTACCGGGACCACCGGAAGGGTCCCGGGGGTCCACCGGGTGGGGCCACCTACCCCGGGGGGGCACATGGGCTGTAGGGGTGTGCTCCTAGGCCTATATGGGCAAAGGGCACCAGCCCCAAGAGGCCCATGCGCCAAGAGTCAAGGAAAAGGAAGAGTCCTAAAGGGGGAAGGCACCTCCGAGGTGCCTTGGGGAGGAGGGACTCCTCCCTGGCCGCACCCTTCCTTGGAGGAAGGGCCAAAGGCTGCGCCCCCCCCTTTCCCTTGGCCCTATATATAGTGGGGGGAAGGGAGGGCAGCCCAACCTAAGCCCTGGTGCCTCCCTCTTCCTCTCCAACACATCCTCCTCTTCCATAGAGCTTGGCGAAGCCCTCCCGGAGTACTGCAGCTCCACCACCACCATGCCGTCGTGCTGCTGCTGGAGCCATCTTCCATCAACCTCTCCTTCCCCCTTGCTGGATCAAGAAGGAGGAGACGTCGCTGCTCCGTACGTGTGTTGAACGCGGAGGTGCCGTCCGTTCGGCGCTAGGATCATCGGTGATTTGGATCACGACGAGTACGACTCCATCAACCCCGTTCTCTTGAACGCTTCCGCGCGCGATCTACAAGGGTATGTAGATCCACTCCTCCCTCGTTGCTAGATGACTCCATAGATAGATCTTGGTGACACGTAGGAAAATTTTGAATTTATGCTACGTTCCCCAACAGCGCCACCGCAGCCTGCAACCGCCGCTTGCCCGGTCACCGGAGACGCCGCCTCCCCGCCCCCAACTGCCGCCTGCCCTGTCGCCAGAGACTCCGCTGCCCCGCCCCGCCCCCAACCGCCGCCTGCCCCGTTCTCAACCGGAGACACCGCCGCGTTAGCAAGATTTCGCGCGCACGAACTAGCTCGAATCGCGCGCACGAAAGTAGTATCTGGCTCCGTGATCTCACGCCGCTTAGAAAAAGCAGGAAGAACCCGAGCTGCTTGCCCGGCGCAGGACTTAGGGGAGGGGGCGTGCTGGAGCTTGCCGACTCGTGCTCGATTTGAAGGCCGCTGGGACGGAGAAGCTGGTGGTAGTACTGCTCCTCCTGCGCGCGCGCGCCGGGACACGGGCGGCCCATGCCGAAGCCGGCAGCGAGAGCGACTCGCTCAATCAGCTACGCACACGCACGCGGTGCTCCGACGAAAACCGGGAAGATGCGGGCGGAAGCAGGGGCACACCAACCGGACAGTCACCGCCGCCCACCACCCCGACCTCCTCCGCAGGCACCGCCCGACAACCCCCTCCACCCCGACCAGCTCCACCTCCACCGCCGCCCTCCTGCCCAACCACCTATGTAGCCACCTCTCCACAACCCATCACTACGGCGTGACCTGATAAACTGGACTGCTGTTCCTAAAGGATTTGACCTTCTCTAAACTACCTCTTCTAAAGGAATTGACCTTCTCTGTACTTTTGTTTTTGTGTTTGTCCTCTGAAAATACTGCACTTGGACGCACTTTAATGTATTTGATGGATGAATTGGTTTGAGGTTTGAGCATTGTTGAAACTGCACTTTGAGCAAAAAAACTGCACTTTAAAAAAAACCGTGTGAGTTTAGAAGTTGCGTGTGTTCTGTTAAAACCAATGAAAAATGGCCTAGGCAACCTCTCTCTTTGGTTCAGACTTTACATATCTTCTACTACATCTTTAGAGATGTGCAAAAATGCTAGTGCTAGTGGAGATGATTAGGAAGTTATACTATATCTACATGCCTATTTCAAGATTTTAGAAGACGTATGTTGTTTCCAAGCTTGTTGATGTGTTGGTCATCCATGTGGCACACGCAGTGTATGTGTATTGTTGTGTGTAATTTCCTTGAATTTCAATAGCACGTGAAGATCATGTTTCAGAAATTCCGAAGTTCACGTGTACCATGTACAAAAGAAAAATCATCAAATGAAAAAAGGACCGCCTAGGCCATTTCACCGAAAAGCTAAAAATGCATAAAATGTCGCAACAAAATTCTATAAGAAGTTCAAATTTAAAAACCGAAGCAGGTCAGCGTTAAAAAAATGAAGTTGTTAACATCTAAAAGACGAATTTGGAAGTACAAAAAAATTGAGCAAGAAGTTAAAAAAAAGTAGTTAAAAAATATTTATAACGGATTTTTCCCATTTGTAAAAAACAGAGAAGTTCAAATTAAAAAGAGGAGCATTTCAAAAAGATTGTATAAAAACTGATTTTCCCCATTCTATAAAAACTAGAAGTTCAAATTAAAATAACGGTGTTGTATCGTTGTTTATATAAAAAAGCATTTTCCTCATTACTAACCAATAGAACTAAGAAGTTCAAATTTAAAATATGGTGAAGTTTGATGTCTATAAAAAATTCGGATTTTTCACATTATTAAAAAATAAAATCAAGAAGTTCAAAATTTCAAATCAAAGAAGTTCAAAAAACTCGATTTTCCTTGTTACTAAAGAATAAAACTAAGAAGTTCAAATTAAAATAATAGATAAGTTCAAAGTTTATAATAACCTCAGATTCTCGTTCTAAAGAATGACTAATAAGTTCAAATTAAAATAAGGGAACAACAAAAAAGTTATAAAAATGATTTTCCCCATTTTTAAAAAATTAGGAAGTTCAATTTAAAAAAATAGAGTAATTCAATGTACATGAAAAACACATTTTTTTCTTGTTACTGAAGAATAAAACCAAGAAGTTCAATTTAAAAATGGGGAGAAGTTTGGTGTTTAATTAAGAAATATAAAAGATGGAAAAAATAAAATTAGGAAGTCCATATTAAAAAGATGGAGAAGTTCGATGATTATAGAAACTCAGATTTTTCCTCGTTATTAAAGAATGGAAACAAGAGGTTCAAAATAAAATAACAAAGAAGTTCAACTTTTAAAAAAATAACGCTTCAAAATTTCATAAAAAAGATTAAGAAATAAAACCAGGAAGGCCATATTAAAAAGATGGAGAAGTTCGATGATTATAGAAAACTCGGATTTTCCTCATTATTAAAGAATGGAAACAAGAAGTCCAAAAATAAAATAACAAGAAGTTCAACTATTAAAAATAGAGCGCTTCAAAATTCATAAAAAAAGATTAAGAAAAATCAGATGAAAAATTCATTAAAAAACTCAAATATTTTCACATAACCGAGAGAGGTTCAGGTTGATAACTGCCAAAAGTTCACGTACTACACGGTGTGCATGTTGTATTAAAAAAAGAATAAAAAAGCAAACACTAAAAGTTTTGTTGTTACAAGTTCAAGTCCTTCATCAGAGAAAGTTAAAAAATTATTGTGAGAGAGATTTGTACAAATGAAATATCATTTGTGTAACACCGATGATGTATGAGAAAATTACAAATGAAAATACATCACAGAAGATCAACTGAAAACAGCAGGAAGCTCAATTACTACAGTGGATGAATTTTAGATGAAAAACTTTTAAAATCGCCGCGAGTATGAAAAAACGATCAACATGGAAAACTTGCATGTTTACAGCAGCTTTCCAACGGTATGTCATTTGCTCAATTCCGGTGAGTGGATGGAGAACTACATGCAGTGGATGGAGAGCTACGAGCAAAAAAATCACGTGAAAAACAGAGTGAAGTTCAGGTACATTCGCCGAGAAGTTCAGTTTCTTCACGCGGTGCGTTTTCGAAGAATCTGTTTCGCGATAAAGGCAAAACGAATGATCTTGTCATTTTCGAAATTGCTTAAAAATGGCTAGGAATCAGAGAAAACCATCAACATGAAAAAGTTTCGCATTTTCCTTAGCTTTTCAGCGGTATATTATTTGCCCGATTCTGATAAAGTTTGTAAAAATTACGGCGAAAATACATTTATAGCCATTTTCAAAACTGACATTAAACCGTAATGAATTAGGAGAAACAATATATATAGAAAAGTTTCGCATTTGTTCAAGCTTTCCAACGGCATATCATTTGCTGCATTCGGACGCACGGTTAAAAAATTAGCTCAAAAATACGAAGTCAGTAGGACTTAGACCATTTTCTAAATTACTCTTAAACCATTCAAAATTAGAAAAAATCTTTCAAGATTAAAAAGTAGGCATTTTCATAAGCTTTCCAATGCCATATCATATGCCTCCATTGGATTAGCCATTTAGAAATGACATTGAAAAAACGAACTCAGCTGTTCGGTTTATGAAATTTTACGTTTTTTCAAATTACTCTTTAACCATAGGGATTAGAGAAAACTTTGAACATGTGGAAGGAGCGGTTTTGCAGCAGCTTTCCAACGCCATATTATATGCCTCATTCTGATAAACGGTTTAGAAATGCGATCGAAAATACGATTCACGTTTTTTGTGCGAAGAAAAAATGGGTTTCAAAACTGCTCTTAAACCGCTTATATTTTGCCAAAAATTTAAGTTGGGTCATGATATTGGGGTCCATAGCTTTCCAACGGTATATCGCAAGTCCCATTTAGACAATGTTGGCGGAAGTTCAACCTAGTTCACAGGGAAGTTCAACGTACTACTAGCGGGGCAGGTCAGGTTGTGATCAGAATATTATTCTGATCCCGTGATCAGAATAGTATTTATATATATACATATAGGTAAAATGTTTAGGGCACCTAGGTGCATGGGCACCTAGGCCGTTTATGGTAAGCCATTTTTATTAGTGCATGAAATGCAATCAATGAAACAATAGCTTTCCATTTTTCATTTGCATGCACTGCTATCAATAATTGCTTTTCAAAAAGATGTTATGTTGATTTCCTAGCAATAATCCCTTTCCAAATATTATGTTAATGTATTATACCTGATGAAAATATATCCATACACGGGCTATTATATCTAATAAAAATATACACGTACCATAAGTATTGTTTAATGAAAAATATACATATAACCGTGGTATTATATGTACTAAGAATATACACATACCCGTTGTATTATACCAAATAAAAAATATATATGGACATACCTCGGATATCTCAAATACCTACTAAAAAGACGTAATGAATATTATGAGTATGTAGATACCTTGAAAATATTATAAGTATGTAGATACCTCGAAAATATTATGAGTATGTATGTAAATCTGGTATGTATATACTTAAATAAATTAGTCGTGAGTATATCATGAGAAAAATTATGCTGGGTGACACTTTTTCACGGCTAATTTGAAAATATCACGAGTATGTATATACTTTAAAAATAGGATTCTAGTTTTTATTTTTTATGAGGAATGTACGATGCAAGATGATACCGAGACATGATTTGTTACCTTTATTAGGGATATACGACATACTCACAAACCTCCTTGTATATACCCAGCAAACTTAAAAATAAAATAATATACCCAATGTGTATGCACGTGTATATACCTATGTGAAAAATGGTAGGAAAATATTGTAGGTATCCCATCAACATATAGAAAGTAAAAATCTGGTTGCGTATATACCTCGGTACATGAAATATGGCATCCATAGGTATCTAATACCCGAAGTGATAAAATTGTAGGAAAAAAAATACTATCTTAAAATAATAAAAATGTTGTATGTGTCCAGCCAACCATGCAACAAATGTCAGATCATACAAATATGAAAAAATGTACGTATACCCTAGGACATTTTCTTTCTCCAAATTGTATTACTAACGTCTCTCAACAAGGAAGGATGCCATGCATGGGTATTTTTTCTTGCTAAAAAAATGTTAACATGCATGGCGTGTTGGACCATATTTAATGGTATCCATTTATGATTATCTTTATGACTGTTTCCAAACTATGTAATTATTTCCAAATCAGTAATCTGTGATGGATTGACCTCTAGTGCAATCGAATGGTGGAAAAGCAAGGAGCCTAGGCACCTAGGTGTCCCAAATGGCCGTATATATATAGGGGGGGGTCGAGGGTGGAGCTTCCTTGGAGGAGGAGGCGCCTCCTCCTAGGGCCAGCACACCAAGGGTGGGCGCCCCACCAAATCCTAGGCGGCTAGGTCTATTGCCCACGTCCCCCCCCCCCCCGGCTTGGGCCTAGCCAAGTGAGAAGCCCATGTCGCCCTATATAATTATTTCGAAAGGTTCTAGAATACTTGGGAACCCTCCATGAACTTCCGTGATTTTCTAGTGTCTCAGGACTTTCCTGGTTTTCCAAAACTTCTTCGGTTTTCTCTGGAAAACTTCTTCGATTTTTCTCCAGAAAACTTCTAGTTTTCTCTGAAACATTTTCGATTTTCTCATCAAAATATTTTCAAACTTCCCAGAACTTTTCTCGTGAATTTCCCTCATGCTCCTGTACTCCTAATTCTCAATAGACTGTGACCCTTAAGCTTGTGACCCCACAGGTTCGGTAATGTGTAGACATGACCCGAAACTCCTTCCAGTCAATGATCAATAGCAGAACTGTGGACATCCATATTGACCTGTATACCCACATGAATTAATATAGAATGAACATGTTGTTCCTATGTGATATTCCTTTGCTTCATGATACTTTACAAAACCCAAGGTCAGATTTATCGGTATTCCCGTGAATCAACTTTTGATTACTATACCAAATTCTCCTCGTTACCAATTTTGTTCCTTTTCCTAATTTTCGTATTATGACATCCCCGTGATCATGCCACGATGTGTCTGGCCAGACGATGATGAATACCGTAACACCGACATGGCACTAAGAATATATCTTCATCTTCGGTGGAGCAAATTTCAATCTTGAGCTACCAAGTCCCTTGTCATACTTTTTTGATGTACCTGTAAGTTGTTCTTATGATCTTCCTGTTGGGGAACGTAGTAATTTCAAAAAATTTCCTACGCACACGCAAGATCATGGTGATGCATAGCAACGATAGGGGAGAGTGTTGTCTACGTACCCACGCAGACCGACTGCGGAAGCGTTGACGCAACGTAGAGGAAGTAGTCGTATGTCTTCCCGATCCGACCGATCCAAGCACCGTTACTCCGGCACCTCCGAGTTCTTAGCACACGTACAGCTCGATGACGATCCCCAGGCTCTGATCCAGCAAAGCATCGGGGAGGAATTCCGTCAGCACGACGGCGTGGTGACGATCTTGATGTTCTACCGTCGCAGGGCTTCGCCTAAGCACCGCTACAATATGATCGAGGTGGAATATGGTGGCAGGGGGCATCGCACACGGCTAAGGAACGATCTCAAGGATCAACTTGTGTGTTTCTGGGGTTCCACTGCCTCAGTATATAAAGGACCAAAAGGGGGGAGGCTGGCCGGCCACATAGGGCGCGCCAGGAGAGTCCTACTCCCTCTGGGAGTAGGATTCCCCCCCCCAATCCTAGTTGGAATAGGACTCCTTGAGGGGGGAAAGAGAGAGAGGGGGCCGGCCACCTCTCCTAGTCCTAATAGGACTAGGGGAAGGGGGGAGGCGCACAGCCACCTTGTGCTGCCCCTTTTTCCTTTCCACTAAAGCCCACTAAGGCCCATATAGCTCCCGGGGGGTTCCGGTAACCTCTCGGTACTCCGGTAAAATCCCGATTTCACCCGGAACACTTCCGATATCCAAACATAGGCTTCCAATATATCAATCTTTACGTCTCGACCATTTCGAGACTCCTCGTCATGTCTCCGATCTCATCCGGGACTCTGAACTCCTTCGGTATATCAAAACTCATAATATAACTGTCATCGAAACCTTAAGCGTGCGGACCCTACGGGTCGAGAATAATGTAGACATGACTGAGACACATCTCCGGTCAATAACCAATAGCGGGACCTGGATGCCCATATTGGCTCCTACATATTCTACGAAGATCTTTATCGGTCAGACCGCATAACAACATACGTCGTTCCCTTTGTCATCGGTATGTTACTTGCCCGAGATTCGATCGTCGGTATTCCAATACCTAGTTCAATCTCGTTGCCGGCAAGTCTCTTTACTCGTTCCGTAATACATCATCCCGCAACTAACTCATTAGTTGCAATGCTTGCAAGGCTTAAGTGATGTGCATTACCGAGAGGGCCCAGAGATACCTCTCCGACATTCGGAGTGACAAAACCTAATCTCGAAATACGCCAACCCAACATGTACCTTCGGAGACACCTGTAGTACTCCTTTATAATCACCCAGTTACGTTGTGACGTTTGGTAGTACCCAAAGTGTTCCTCCGGTAAACGGGAGTTGCATAATCTCATAGTCATAGGAACATGTATAAGTCATGAAGAAAGCAATAGCAACATACTAAACGATCGGGTGCTAAGCTAGTGGAATGGGTCATGTCAATCAGATCATTCAACTAATGATGTGACCTCGTTAATCAAATAACAACTCTTTGTCCATGGTTAGGAAACATAACCATCTTTGATTAACGAGCTAGTCAAGTAGAGGCATACTAGTGACACTCTGTTTGTCTATGTATTCACACATGTATTATGTTTCCGGTTAATACAATTCTAGCATGAATAATAAAGATTTATCATGAAATAAGGAAATAAATAATAACTTTATTATTGCCTCTAGGGCTATAACGCCCTCGATGCGGCTATAGCTCCCACGTGTCGAGGCACGACTTAGAGGCATAACCGCATTGAAAGCAATGTCGCAAGTCAGGCAATCATTACAACATCCCATGTAATACATAATAAAAGGGGGAGAGAAGTCAACCTAGATCTAGATCCAGCCGCACTGTAGCAGTGGCGCGACTCCCGAGGTTCGCCGGCCCGATCTGGAGCTCGCCGGCGTCGGACTTGGCGCGGAGGAGGGGCTCGCCGGCCGGGAGGGAGAGGGCGGCGGGGCCGGTGAGGAGGCGGGCGGCGCGGACGGCGGCGGGGTCGGCCGGCGTCGGGGATGGCGCGGACGGCGCGGCGGGGCGCTGCCGGACCGGGGAGGCGAGCGGCGGCGGGGAGGCGGCCCGCGGCGGCGCCGGTCACCGGCGTCGGGGAAGGAGGCGGCGCAGGCGTCGGGGACGGGCGCGGAGAGCGGCGGCGCGGAGCCGGGCCGCGGGGGCCGGCCTCGGGCTCCCGGGCCTCGGCGGCGGCGATGTGGGCCTCGGCCACGTGGCGGCGCGGGACTCGCTGCGGCGGCGGGGCGGACGTTGTCCGGTCGGATCCGGACACGTCCGTCGGTGGCGGGGTTGATCTGTTTTTTTTTTAGGGTTTCGGGGAGAGGGAGAGATCCGAAAACGGAGGGGTGTATATATAGGCATAGAGGGAGCTAGGAGAGTCCAAATGAGGTGCGGTTTTCGCCCACACGATCGTGATCGAACGCTCTAGGACATGGAGCAGAGTTTGGTGGGTTTTGGGCCAAATTTGGGGGGTGTTGGGCTGCAACACACACGAGGCCTTTTCGGTCCCTCGGTTAACCGTTGGAGTATCAAACGAAGTCCAAATGACCCGAAACTTGACAGGCGGTCTACCGGTAGTAAACCAAGGCCGCTTGACAAGTCTCGGTCCAATCCGGAAATGTTTAATCCCCACACGAGAAAGAAAGGTAGAAATGACCACCGGAGGAGAACGGAACGCCGGAATGCAAAACGGACAACGGGGAAAATGCTCGAATGCATGAGATGAACATGTATGCAAATGCAATGCACGTGATGACCTGATATGAGATGCATGAAAACGAAAACAACACACACGAAGACAAAGACCCAACCCGAGAAATAAATATAACTTAGCGCCAGAGACGGCAAGAGTTGGATTACAAATATGGAAAGTATATCTGGGGCGTTACAACACTCCACCACTACGAAAAGATCTCGTCCCGAGATCTAGGACTGAAAGAACTCCGGGTACTCGGAACGGAGGTGATCCTCACGTTCCCAGGTAGCTTCACGGTCGGAATGGTGTGACCACTTGACTTTGAGAAATTTGATTGACTTGTTGCGAGTCTTGCGTTCTGTCTCTTCGAGAATAGCAACTGGGTGCTCACGATAGGAGAGATCTTCTTGGAGCTCAATGTCCTCGAAGTTGACGGTGCGGTCAGGAGTCTTGAAGCACTTTCGAAGCTGAGAGACATGGAACACGTCATGAACATTTGCAAAGTTTGAAGGAAGCTCGAGTTGGTAGGCGAGGTCGCCTCTCTTGCTGACAATCTTGAAAGGTCCCACGTATCTAGGGGCAAGCTTCCCTTTGATACCGAAGCGACGAGTACCTTTCATGGGAGAGACGCGGAGGTAAACATGATCTCCAATCTCGAAAACCAGATCACGATGCTTATTATCATAGTAGCTCTTCTGGCGGGACTGGGCTGCTTTGAGGTTATCACGAATGACTTTGCACATTTCTTCTGCTTCTGTGATTAAGTCATTACCCAGCAGCTGACGTTCACCGGTTTCAGACCAGTTGAGAGGGGTACGGCACTTCCTGCCATACAGAATTTCAAAGGGGGCCTTGCCCGAACTTGCTTGAAAGCTGTTGTTGTATGAGAATTCAGCATAAGGAAGACAATCCTCCCACTTCATGCCGAAGGAGATCACACAAGCCCTGAGCATATCTTCAAGAATTTGGTTGACACGCTCGACTTGACCGCTTGTTTGAGGATGGAACGCTGTGCTGAAACGGATGTTGGTGCCCATAGCCTTCTGAAAAGAATCCCAAAACTTGGAGGTAAAGATGCTGCCACGGTCTGAAGATATCACTTGAGGAATACCGTGCAGAGAGACAATGCGAGAGGTATAGAGTTCCGCCAATTGAGCTGCAGTGATTGACTCTTTGATAGGGAGAAAATGAGCCACCTTGGTGAGCTTGTCGATGACGACAAATATAGCATCATTGCCACGCTTGGACTTTGGAAACCCAGTCACGAAGTCCATTTCAATGTGGTCAAACTTCCATTCTGGAATGGCAAGAGGTTGGAGGAGACCAGCTGGCCTTTGGTGTTCTGCCTTCACTCTTCTGCAGACATCACATTCGTTCACGAATTGAGCGATCTCGCGCTTCATTCGAGTCCACCAATAAACTTGCTTGAGGTCCTGATACATCTTCGTACTACCAGGGTGGATGGAGAGGAGAGAGTTGTGAGCCTCGTTCATGATCACCTTACGGAGTTCACCTTTGGGCACAACAATTCGATCCTCGAAGAAGAGAGTGTCCTTGTCATCAAGTCGGTAGCACTTGTACTTGGACTGACTCTTTGCAATACCAATCTTCACCTTCTTCACCATGGCATCGAGAAGTTGGGCTTGGCGAATCTGGTCTTCTAAGGTAGGAGAGACTTGAAGGTTGGCGAGGAAACCTTGAGGAACAACTTGCAGATTCAGTTTGCGGAAAGCTTCACAAAGCTCGGGTTGATAAGGCTTGAGAATCAGACTGTTGCAATATGCTTTTCTGCTCAAAGCGTCAGCAATCACATTAGCCTTGCCTGGAGTATACTCGATACTCGGATTGTACTCTTGAATCATTTCGACCCATCGAGTCTGCCTGAGGTTGAGATTAGGCTGAGTGAAGATGTACTTGAGACTCTTGTGATCAGTGAAAATATCCACTTTCCTTCCCAATAGAAGATGTCTCCAAGTCAACAAAGCGTGTACAACTGCCGCCAATTCGAGATCATGAGTGGGGTAGTTCTTCTCATTAGGTTTCAACTGGCGAGAAGTATAAGCAACAACTTTCTTCTCTTGCATCAGTACAGCACCGAGACCTTGGAGAGAGGCATCACAAAAGACCTCGTACGGCTTGGTTTCATCAGGTGGAGTCAGAACTGGAGCAGTGATCAATTTCTCTTTCAAAGTGTTGAAAGCAATATCACACTCCGGAGACCAAACGTACTTGATGTGCTTCTGAAGAAGATTTGAGAGAGGCTTGGCGATCTTAGAAAAGTTTTCAACGAATCTTCTGCAATAGCTTGCGAGACCGAGGAAACTGCGGAGTTGCTTTACGTTCTGAGGAGGTTCCCAATTCACAATTGCAGACACCTTCTCAGGATTCACGGAAATGCCCTTGGCAGAGATGATATGACCAAGATACAGAACCTCATCGAGCCAAAATTCACACTTGGAGAACTTGGCGTAGAACTGATGTTCTCTGAGCTTGTCAAGAACCAAACGCAAGTGCTTGGCATGATCTTCCTTGTTCTTCGAGAAAACCAGAATGTCGTCGAGATAGACCAGAACGAATTCATTGGTGTAGGGGTTGAAGATGAAGTTCATCATGCGAGAGAACGTCGGAGGAGCGTTGGCGAGGCCAAAAGACATGACGGTGTATTCATATGAACCAAAGCTTGTTCTGAACGCCGTCTTGGGAATATCTTGCTCACGAATACGAATCTGATGATAACCCATACGGAGATCGAGCTTGGAGAATACTTGAGCACCCTTGAGTTGTTCAAACAGCTCATTGATGTTGGGAAGGGGGTATTTGTTCTTGATGGTCTTCTTGTTTACTGGACGGTAATCAACACAAAGTCGACTCGATCCATCCTTCTTCTTCACAAAAAGAACACCACAACCCCACGGAGAAGTACTAGGCCGAATGAGACCCAATCTTTCTTGCTCATCGAGTTGTTTCTTCAGCTCCTTCAACTCTTCTGGGCCGAGCTTGTAAGGGCGCTTGCACACAGGTTCCGTACCGGGCTCAAGTTCAATAACAAATTCAACCGGCCGGTGCGGAGGCATTCCTGGGAGCTCTTCTGGAAAGACGTCTTGATATTCGCAAACGACAGGAATTTGCGAAATAGCATCCAATTCACCCTTCTCATTGAGAGAAAACAACCGGATTGAATTATCTCGAGCGGCAAAGACCATGACATCCTCAGACGAATGAGTCAGTTGAATCTGCCTGGCTGCACAATCAAGCTGAGCTTTATGCTTAGAGAGCCAGTCCATCCCGAGAATAAGATCGATATCGGAATTACCAAGAACCATAGGAGAAGCAAGAAACTTGAAATCGCCCATCAAGATAGCGACATCTGGCACCTCCAGACTTGCGCTCAAACGTTTGCCAGGAGAAATGATATCGATATGTTTACCCAAATGAGAAGAAACGAACTCATGCTTGGTAAAAAATGGCTTTGACATGAAACAATGCGATGCACCCGTGTCAAAAAGAACTTTTGCAGGAATATCATTAATAGGAAGGTTACCCATAATGACATCTGAAGAATCCTCAGCCTGAGCTGCATTCAGCATATTGACCTTGGCGTGCTTGGGATTGTGTTTGACCACAGCTGTACTTGCCGATCTGACAGGAGGAGGAGGAGGAAGACGCCTCTGGTTGGTACACTTGTTGGCATAGTGACCCTTCTGTTGGCACTTGTTGCACGTGACCTCTAAAAGCGGACGGTGATACGGAGCACTCGGTCTTGGAGCTTGAGACGAAGCCTTGTTCTGAAAGCCTGGGTTGGGTGGGTGGGAGAAACCACTGCCACCTTTGCTCTTCTGCTGATACGGCTGACGGAACGGAGGAGGAGGAAGCCAGTACTTCTGCTGCTTGACCACTTGAGTAGAGGAAGACGGAGTAACATCTCTGGCACGCTTCCTGGAAGCATCACATCTCAACTGAGCAGCCTCTTGCTTCAGTGCCATGTTGTAGAACTCATCGTATCTCAACGGCTCAAAGAGGACAAGAGCGAGCTGAATTTCCTCACGAAGACCACCCCTGAACTGATAGATCATACTCTTCTCATCAGGAACATCCTGCTTGGCAAAACGGGCGAGCTTCTGGAACAACTTGTTGTAGTCATAGACAGACAAAGAGCCTTGCTTCAGATTGCGGAATTCCTGACGCTTACTCTCAACCACACTTTGAGGGATGTGATGAGCGCGGAAATCTTGACGGAAATCGTCCCAAGTGATAACACGTCCACCTCTGGAATCCTTGTACTGCTGGAACCACTCTGCAGCCTGATCTTTGAGCTGGAAAGAAGCAAACTTGACGAAATCTTCAGGCCTGACGTTGCTGCATTCAAAATGCTTGCCCAGATCCACTAGCCAATCGTCAGCGTCGGTAGCCTCAACACAACCGCTGAACGTCTTTGGGCCATTAGCAAGGAACTGGTTCAGAGTAGCAAAGTGGTGCTGATTATGGCCTTGATTCCCTTGACTGCCTTGATTGCGCTCTTGAAGGATTTGCATGATCAACTGTGTGTTTGCATTAGTAGCGGCCATCACAGCTTGCCATGCTTCCGGAGGAGGCGGAGGTGGAGGCGGATTAGGATTCGGAGTCGTGCGCATTGGAGGAGCCATCCTGAAGAGGTTGACCACCATTAGCACATAGATAGACAACAATACAGAAGCTGAATCCAACGGAATGAAAATTGCAACATATAGTCTTCACATCCGAACAAAATGAACGAATGCATTCCTCTTCAAATGATCACATATCCATAAATTGCGAAGCCACGAAGAATTAAGGTAGAGAAATAAATCAACAAGGTACGGATCAAGAACGAATAATCGGTAAGAAATCCCAATCTCAAACCAATATCCGTGGAAGAAGAACTAGAGCTACTAGATTTCCCACCTATGAAACTCCCGAACCTTTCCGGTTATGCAATCAGGTGTTGGGGATACAGGGGAAGCACAATATCTCATCCAAACTAGCAAATCCTACATCCAGCTGTATCCATCCTTCAACACATAACCAGGAAAACTTCGGAAACCATCTACCTCAACCTTCGAAAAGCATCCGTTATACAAGTTATGGCGATACTCCCGAACTCCCGCCCCAGTACTGGGTGGCGTCGAGGTTATCTCACCAACGAACTGCATAAAAGAGATTTTCGATGTCGGCGAACATATCTCAAGTATACCAGAATTGCAACGATAAAATTGTGACGACAACACCTCGGAGCTCAACTCCCCGGGACACTGCCACAACCCCTAAAGACAGGAGGCACCAAGAACAATGTTCTCGTCACAAAACCATCGGAACAAAACCAAGATACTCGCGTGATCCTAAAAAATTTTTTTTAGTGAAATTTGAGAAGAGAAGAGACAAAACTCTACGCCAGGATGCCTTACCAGAGCGATGAGGAGACTGGGAAGTAAAAAGAATTCCTAAGCTCTCCGATATATAATTCCTAAGGACTCAAAACACTTTTCTAGACACAACTCGGCTGCTAAAAACGATCAAGCAATGGGGCTCCTAAGGTCGGGGATGGCTCTGATTACCAACTTATAACGCCCTCGATGCGGCTATAGCTCCCACGTGTCGAGGCACGACTTAGAGGCATAACCGCATTGAAAGCAATGTCGCAAGTCAGGCAATCATTACAACATCCCATGTAATACATAATAAAAGGGGGAGAGAAGTCAACCTAGATCTAGATCCAGCCGCACTGTAGCAGTGGCGCGACTCCCGAGGTTCGCCGGCCCGATCTGGAGCTCGCCGGCGTCGGACTTGGCGCGGAGGAGGGGCTCGCCGGCCGGGAGGGAGAGGGCGGCGGGGCCGGTGAGGAGGCGGGCGGCGCGGACGGCGGCGGGGTCGGCCGGCGTCGGGGATGGCGCGGACGGCGCGGCGGGGCGCTGCCGGACCGGGGAGGCGAGCGGCGGCGGGGAGGCGGCCCGCGGCGGCGCCGGTCACCGGCGTCGGGGAAGGAGGCGGCGCAGGCGTCGGGGACGGGCGCGGAGAGCGGCGGCGCGGAGCCGGGCCGCGGGGGCCGGCTTCGGGCTCCCGGGCCTCGGCGGCGGCGATGTGGGCCTCGGCCACGTGGCGGCGCGGGACTCGCTGCGGCGGCGGGGCGGACGTTGTCCGGTCGGATCCGGACACGTCCGTCGGTGGCGGGGTTGATCTGTTTTTTTTTTTAGGGTTTCGGGGAGAGGGAGAGATCCGAAAACGGAGGGGTGTATATATAGGCATAGAGGGAGCTAGGAGAGTCCAAATGAGGTGCGGTTTTCGCCCACACGATCGTGATCGAACGCTCTAGGACATGGAGCAGAGTTTGGTGGGTTTTGGGCCAAATTTGGGGGGTGTTGGGCTGCAACACACACGAGGCCTTTTCGGTCCCTCGGTTAACCGTTGGAGTATCAAACGAAGTCCAAATGACCCGAAACTTGACAGGCGGTCTACCGGTAGTAAACCAAGGCCGCTTGACAAGTCTCGGTCCAATCCGGAAATGTTTAATCCCCACACGAGAAAGAAAGGTAGAAATGACCACCGGAGGAGAACGGAACGCCGGAATGCAAAACGGACAACGGGGAAAATGCTCGAATGCATGAGATGAACATGTATGCAAATGCAATGCACGTGATGACCTGATATGAGATGCATGAAAACGAAAACAACACACACGAAGACAAAGACCCAACCCGAGAAATAAATATAACTTAGCGCCAGAGACGGCAAGAGTTGGATTACAAATATGGAAAGTATATCTGGGGCGTTACAAGGGCATATTTCCTTCAGTCTCCCACTTGCACTAGAGTCAATAATCTAGATCACATCACTATGTAATTAACATCGATAGTTCACATCATCATGTGATTAACACCCATATTTCACATCGCCATGTGACCAACACCCAAAGGGTTTACTAGATTCGGTAATCTAGTTCACATCGCTATGCGATTAACACCCAAAGAGTACTAAGGTGTGATCATGTTTTGCTTGTGAGAGAATCTTAGTCGACGGTCTTTCACATTCAGATCCGTTACGTATTTTGCAATTTTCTATGTCTACAATGCTCTGCACGGAGCTACTCTAGCTAATTGCTCCCACTTTCAATATTTATCTAGATCGAGACTTAGAGTCATCCAGATCAGTGTCAAAACTTGCATCGACGTAACCCTTTACGGCGAACCTTTTTGTCACGTCCATAATCGAGAAACATATCCTTATTTCACTAAGGATAATTCTGACCGCTGTCCAGTGATCTACTCCTAGATCACTATTGTACTCCCTTGCCAAATCAGTGCAGGGTACACAATAGATCTGGTATACAGCATGACATACTTTATAGAACCTATGGCCAAGGCATAGGGAAGGACTTTTATTCTCTTTCTATCTTCTGCCGTGGTCGGGCTTTGAGTCTTACTCAACTTCACACCTTGTAATACAGGCAAGAACTCTTTCTTTGACTGCTCCATTTTGAACTACTTCAAAATCTTGTCAAGGTATGTACTCATTGAAAAAACTTATCAAGCGTCTTGATCTATCTCTATAGATCTTGGAGCTCAATATGTAAGCAGCTTCACGAAACTCTTTCTTTGAAAAACTCCTTTCAAATACTCCTTTATGCTTTCCAGAATAATTCTACATTATTTCCAATCAACAATATGTCATTCACATATACTTATCAGAAATGCCGTAGTGCTCCCACTCACTTTCTCGTAAATACAGGCTTCACCGCAAGTCTGTATAAAACTATATGCTTTGATCAACTCATCAAAGCGTATATTTCAACTCCGAGATGCTTGCACCAGTCCACACATGGATAGCTGGAGTTTGCACATTTTGTTAGCACCTTTCGGATTGACAAAACCTTCTGGTTGCATCATATACAACTCTTCTTTAATAAATCCATTAAGGAATGCAGCTTTTTTATCCATTTGCCAGATTTCATAAAATGCGGCAATTACTAACATGATTCGGACAGGCTCAAGCATAGATACAAGTGAGAAACTCTCATCGTAGTCAACACCTTGAACTTGTCGAAAACCTTTTGCGACAATTATAGCTTTGTAGATAGTAACACTACTATCAGCGTCCGTCTTCCTCTTGAAGATCCATTTATTTCCATGGCTTGCCGATCATCGGGCAAATCCATCAAAGTCCATACTTTGTTCTCATACATGGATCATATCTCAGATTTCATGGTCTCAAACCATTTCGCGGAATCTGGGCTCATCATCGCTTCCTCATAGTTCGTAGGTTCGTCATGGTCAAGTAACATGACCTCCCGAATAGGATTACCGTACCACTCTGGTGCGGATCTCACTCTGGTTTACCTACGAGATTCGGTAGTAACTTGATCTGAAGTTACATGATCATCATCATTAGCTTCCTCACTAATTGGTGTAGTAGTCACAGGAACAGATTTCTGTGATGAACTATTTTCCAATAAGGGAGAAGGTACAATTACCTTATCAAGTTTTCTATTTTCCTCCCACTCACTTCTTTCGAGAGAAACTCCTTCTCTAGAAAGGATCCATTCTTAGCAACGAATGTATTGCCTTCGGATCTGTGATAGAAGGTGTACCCAACTGTCTCCTTCGGGTATCCTATGAAGACATATTTCTCCGATTTGAGTTTGAGCTTATCGAGATGAAACTTTTTCACATAAGCATCGCAACTCCAAACTTTAAGAAACGACAGCTTAGGTTTCTTGCCAAACCATAGTTCACACGGTGTCGTCTCAACGGATTTAGATGGTGCCCTATTTAACGTGAATGCAGCTGTCTCTAATGCATAACCCCAAAACGATAGTGGTAGATCGGTAAGAGACATCATAGATCGCACTATATCTAATAAAGTACGGTTATGACGTTTGGACACACCATTACACTATGGTGTTCCAGGTGGCGTGAGTAGTGAAACTATTTCACATTGTTTTAATTGAAGGCCAAACTCGTAAACCTCTGCGATCATATCGTAGAAACTTTTATTTTCTTGTCACGATGATTTTCCACTTCACTCTGAAATTCTTTGAACTGTTCAAATGTTTCAGACTTATGTTTCATCAAGTAGATATCCCCATATCTGCTCAAATCATCTGTGAAGGTCAGAAAATAATGATACCTGCTGCAAGCCTTAATATTCATCGGACCACATACATCAGTATGTATGATTTCCAACAAATCTGTTGCTTGCTACATTGTTCCGGAGAACGGCGTTTAAGTCATCTTGCCCAAAAGGCATGGTTCGCAAGCATCAAGTGATTCATAATCAAGTGATTCCAAAATCCCATCAGTATGGAGTTTCTTCATGCGCTTTACACCAATATGACCTAAACGACAGTGCTACAAATAAGTTGCACTTATCATTATTAACTTTGCATCTTTTGGTTTCAATATTATGATTATGTGTATCACTACGATCAAGATCCAACGAACTATTTTCATTGGGTGTGTAACCATATAAGGTTTTATTCATGTAAACAGAACAACAATTTATTCTCTTACTTAAATGAATAACCGTATTACAATAAACATGATCAAATCATATTCATGCTTAACGCAAACACCAAATAACACTTATTCAGGTTCAACACTAATCCCGAAAGTATAGGGAGTGTGCGATGATGATCATATCAATCTTGGAACCACTTCCAACACACATCGTCACTTCACCCTTAACTAGTCTCTGTTTATTCTGCAACTCCCGTTTTTGAGTTACTAATCTTAGCAACTGAACTAGTATCAAATACTGAGGGGTTGCTATAAACACTAGTAAAGTACACATCAATAACATGTATATCAAATATACTTATGTTCACTTTGCCATCCTTCTTATCTGCCAATCACTTGGGGTAGTTCCGCTTCCAGTGACCAGTCCCTTTGAAGTAGAAGCACTTAGTCTCAGGCTTAGGATCAGACTTGGGCTTCTTCACTTGAGCAGCAACTTGCTTGCTGTTCTTTTTGAAGTTCCCCTTCTTCCCTCTGCCCTTTTCTTGAAACTAGTGGTCTTGTCTACCATCAACACTTGATATTTTTCTCGATTTCTACCTTCATCAATTTCCGCATTACGAAGAGCTTGGGAATCGTTTCCGTTATCCCTTGCATATTATAGTTCATCACGAAGTTCTACTAACTTGGTGATGGTGACTAGAGAATTCTGTCAATCACTATCTTATCTGGAAGATTAACTCCCACTTGATTCAAGCGATTGTAGTACTCAGACAATCTGGGCACATGCTCACTAGTTGAGCGATTCTCCTCCATCTTTTAGCTATAGAACTTGTTGGAGACTTCATATCTCTCAACTCGGGTATTTGCTTGAAATATTAACTTCAACTCCTGGAACATCTCATATACTCCATGACGTTCAAAACGTCTTTGAAGTCCCGATTCTAAACCGTTAAGCATGGTGCACTAAACTGTCAAGTAGTCATCATATTGAGCTAGCCAAACATTCATAACGTCTGCATCTGCTCCTGCAATAGGTCTGTCACCTAGCGGTGCATCAAGGACATAATTCTTCTGTGCAGCAATGAGGATAAACCTCAAATCACGGATCCAATCCGCATCTTTGCTACTAACATCTTCAACACAATTTTCTCTAGGAACATATCAAAATAAACACAGGGAAGCAACAACGCGAGCTATTGATCTACAACATGATTTGCAAAATAATACCAGGACTAAGTTCATGATAAATTTAAGTTCAATTTAATCATATTACTTAAGAACTCCCACTTAGATAGACATCTCTCTAATCCTCTAAGTGATCACGTGATCCAAATCAACTAATCCATGTCCGATCATCACGTGAGATGGAGTAGTTTCATTGGTGAACATCACTATGTTGATCATATCTACTATATGATTCACGCTCGACCTTTCGGTCTCCGTGTTCCGAGGCCATATATGTATATGCTTGGCTCGTCAAGTATAACCTGAGTATTCCACGTGTGCAACTGTTTTGCACCCGTTGTATTTGAACGTAGAGCCTATCACACCCGATCATCACGTGGTGTCTCAGCACGAAGAACTTTCGCAACGGTGCATACTCAGGGAGAACACTTCTTGATAATTTAGTGAGAGATCATCTTATAATGCTACAGTCAATCAAAGCAAGATAAGATGCATAAAAGATAAACATCACATGCAATCAATACAAGTGATATGATATGGGCATCATCATCTTGTGCTTGTGATCTCCATCTCCGAAGTACTGTCATGATCTCTATCGTCACCGGCATGACACCATGATCTCCATCATCTTGATCTATATCAATGTGTCGTCACGTTGTCGTCTCGCCAACTATTGCTCTTGCAACTATTGCTATCGCATAGCGATAAAGTAAAGCAATTATTTGGCGCTTGCATCTTATGCAATAAAGAGACAACCATAAGGCTTTTGCCAGTTGCCGCTAACTTCAACAAAACATGATCATCTCATACAACAACTTATATCTCATCATGTTTTGACCATATCACATCACAATGTGCCCTGCAAAAACAAGTTAGACGTCCTCTACTTTGTTGTTCCAAGTTTTACGTGGCTGCTACGGGCTTAAGCAAGAACCAATCTTACCTACGCATCAAAACCACAACGATAGTTTGTCAAATAGACTCCGTTTTAACCTTCGCAAGGACCGGGCGTAGCCACACTCGGTTCAACTAAAGTTGGAGAAACTGTCACCCGCTAGCCACCTTTGTGCAAAGCACGTCGGGAGAACCGGTCTCGCGTAAGCGTACGCGTAATGTCGGTCCGGGCCGCTTCATCCAACAATACCGCCGAACCAAAGTATGACATGCTGGTAGGCAGTATGACTTATATCGCCCACAACTCACTTGTGTTCTACTCGTGCAAATAACATCGAACCATAAAAACCTAGGCTCTGATACCACTGTTGGGGAACGTAGTAATTTCAAAAAAATTCCTACGCACACGCAAGATCATGGTGATGCATAGCAACGAGAGGGGAGAGTGTTGTCTACGTACCCACGCAGACCGACTGCGGAAGCGTTGACGCAACATAGAGGAAGTAGTCGTACGTCTTCCCGATCCGACCGATCCAAGCACCGTTACTCCGGCACCTCCGAGTTCTTAGCACACGTACAGCTCGATGACGATCCCCGGGCTCCGATCCAGCAAAGCGTCAGGGAGGAGTTCCGTCAGCACGACGGCGTGGTGACGATCTTGATGTTCTACCATCGCAGGGCTTCGCCTAAGCACCGCTACAATATGATCGAGGTGGAATATGGTGGCAGGGGGCACCGCACACGGCTAAGGAACGATCTCAAGGATCAACTTGTGTGTTTCTGGGGTGCCTCTGCCTCAGTATATAAAGGACCAAAAGGGGGGAGGCTGGCCGGCCACATAGGGCGCGCCAGGAGAGTCCTACTCCCTCTGGGAGTAGGATCCCCCCCCCCCCCCAATCCTAGTTGGAATAGGACTCCTTGAGTGGGGAAAGAGAGAGAGGGGGCCGGCCACCTCTCCTAGTCCTAATAGGACTAGGGGAAGGGGGGAGGCGCACAGCCACCTTGTGCTGCCCCTTTCTCCTTTCCACTAAAGCCCACTAAGGCCCATATAGCTCCCGGGGGGTTCCGGTAACCTCCCGGTACTCCGGTAAAATCCCGATTTCACCTGGAACACTTCCGATATCCAAACATAGGCTTCCAATATATCAATCTTTACGTCTCGACCATTTCGAGACTCCTCGTCATGTCTCCGATCTCATCCGGGACTCCTAACTCCTTCGGTACATCAAAACTCATAAACTCATAATATAACTGTCATCGAAACCTTAAGCGTGCGGACCCTACGAGTCGAGAATAATGTAGACATGACTGAGACACATCTCCGGTCAATAACCAATAGCGGGACCTGGATGCCCATATTGGCTCCTACATATTCTACGAAGATCTTTATCGGTCAGACCGCATAACAACATACGTCGTTCCCTTTGTCATCGGTATGTTACTTGCCCGAGATTCGATCGTCGGTATTCCAATACCTAGTTCAATCTCGTTGCCGGCAAGTCTATTTACTCGTTCTGTAATACATCATCCCGCAACTAACTCATTAGTTGCAATGCTTGCAAGGCTTAAGTGATGTGCATTACCGAGAGGGCCCAGAGATACCTCTCCGACATTCGGAGTGACAAAACCTAATCTCGAAATACGCCAACCCAACATGTACCTTCGGAGACACCTGTAGTACTCCTTTATAATCACCCAGTTACGTTGTGACGTTTGGTAGTACCCAAAGTGTTCCTCCGGTAAACGGGAGTTGCATAATCTCATAGTCATAGGAACATGTATAAGTCATGAAGAAAGCAATAGCAACATACTAAACGATCGAGTGCTAAGCTAATGGAATGGGTCATGTCAATCAGATCATTCAACTAATGATGTGACCTCGTTAATCAAATAACAACTCTTTGTCCATGGTTAGGAAACATAACCATCTTTGATTAACGAGCTAGTCAAGTAGAGGCATACTAGTGACACTCTGTTTGTCTATGTATTCACACATGTATTATGTTTCCGGTTAATACAATTCTAGCATGAATAATAAAGATTTATCATGAAATAAGGAAATAAATAATAACTTTATTATTGCCTCTAGGGCATATTTCCTTCACTTCCTGTTACGGGTAACGTTTGACAAACCCCAAAGCACCCCATCTGATATGAAGATGCTCGATACTCTCATGGTCTAAGCAATTATGCGTATGTTAACATCTATGTGATTATACTAATAACTAGTGATAATATGATCTTGTAGTATATCATTCCATTGGGTCTGTTCAACACAATTTTTCATCCAACAATGTATACCAATTGTTGCCAACATCCTCATAACTTTAACTATGCCCATGATTAGAAAAACGGGACCATCATGCAACACATGAGCAAGTCTTAGAGGTGGCACTATATGAATATATTGATTTTTTAGTCTTCCACACATACAAGTGGGTTTTCCTTTGAATCTCATTTATACTGAAGACTCGAGAGCCATTGCAATTATAACACAGAAAACAAATATTAATTCCATTGAGTGAATAAATAGTAACATTTATTATTGTTTTAGGGCATATTTCATTCACATCATGGTCGACCTCACGCCACGCTACTAGCTCCAAACGTAGACCATCCACTGGATGTCAACACCAACAACATGATGTTTGATTTGGAAACAACGTCCCACTTGTGGACTTGAAGATGCAATGAAGGATACATGGACTGCGAAAAAGCTATAGTTGTTGTCGTTGCCGCCATCGTGCGTTCAATGTAATTATTTTTCTTGTTGACGAACTGCAAATTCACTTTGGCTCTAGGGAGCACATGCTCCAGCGTGCCAAAAACGTCATTCTAAAAGAACTCTCTATCCCTATGAGAGGATTCGTAGCATGCAGGTGCCGGAGCACCGAGTCCCTCGTGCGTGCTTTTTTCTTTTGGCATCCGATTTTTAAACTTATATATATTTTAAACAAAAAGTCAAAATTAAGTTTTATTTTCATATTTATGTTTCTCGTGTCGCGGGCTTCCAAATAAGATCCATTTCAAATACATTTTGAGGAGTTTTGAAAATTCCGTTAAATTTCAACCTTTGGAACTTGGTACACACGGCTGACAAAATCAGAACTTTTACACAAAAAATCACTTAAAGTTTCAACTCCGAAACTTGATATGAGCAACCGAGAAAATCACCAATTTTAGATGCAAATAGTAAGTTTTAAAGCTTGAAACTTGAAACTTATTGTCCTCCGTACGGGGTCTAACTACTTTGCGGGACACAGGCAATCGGGTGGCTTAGAAGGGTTGGGAAGGTGCGTGTCTCCACACCTGCATGTCCTGCGAATTTCCGGCCTGTCTGTATAACTTCCAAACACCAAAGTGAATTCGCTGAAAATAAATATTAAAGTGAACATCACAAGGCCTAATGTGAACGCGTGCGGCTCCAGTTTGGCTGGACCCTTACTATTGAATAGACAATAGACAGTAGTCGTCCAAGTATAGTTAAGCAATGACGCATGCGAGTGAACTAGGAAGCATATTTTGAGTGACAACGCTGCGGAGTCTTGTCATGCACCACATGTGGAATGATCCTTTTTCTACTACTACCACTAAGGTGTGTGGAATGATCCTGGTGGTTGCGGTTTGTATCCATGCCTATTATAGAACTGACGACACGTTGGCAATCGAATCCGCGCTAGTAGCACTACATTTTGCGGGGACTTGTGTCTTGTCCTACATTAATATACTCCTACCCCCTACGGGTATGGATGCATAATGATACTGACTGACGAATGTTTTGTTTTGTCCGGTGGCTTTAGCTTTATCGTCGGTTGCACGCGGTATGATCATGCTCTCCGCTCAGCTTCCATGTTAGATCTCCTTTGGTTCATAGGATAGGAATATTATAGAAATAGGAAAATTATAGGAAGCGAGATGACATGCATCTCAATTCCTATAGAGAAAGAGATGTCATTTGATGCATAGGATATGAATTTTTCCATTGAATCTTAGCTAATATTTTTTTCCTTCCAAAATGTGAAGGATTGATTCCTATCTTACATAGGAATAGAAATCCATTCCTACAAATCAAAGGACTTCAAAGGAAATTTTCCTTTGCAAATCCTATCCTATAGAAATCCTATAAAATTCCTACAAACCAAAGGAGGCCTTAAACTATTGAAATGTCCACAGCACAACTCTAATTTCTTTTGTTCGCAGCAAAAAAACAAGGTCCCAAGAGTGATCCCATTAAAAAAATAGCGTGTGCGCTCAAATAATTTACACGTGTGCTCATTTCTTAGATTTCCATCCAACAATCTAAGAGCATCTATGGCCGGATTTGACAAATTCAGCCCCTCAAACGGCGACGTGTCCAGGCACTCACCAGGCACTCCTCAGTTTGTGTCCTACACATCTGCAGTCCTCATATCCGCCCTATATCCAATACTGTTCATGCAACATAAGATAAATTACATAGATCATCGCACGGACTATAACGAAGCTAAATATGCACATTTCAATCACCAAAAGATCACAGACAGATCTCCAAAAGCTACTCAAAGTTCACATAATCTACATACGGCGGACATGTTCTAACTAGAGACATAAATAACTAGAAATTAACTACCTAGACGGTGGAGATTCACGACTTCCTCGTTGGGCCTTTGTCCTTCCGATCGCCAGCGTAGCTGTTGGCGTCGGCTGCATGTGGTGGATCACCGGAGTAGACAGAGGAGTTGTGGTCGTCGCAGTCTTCATTGGAGAGGACGATGAGCCCCTTCAGCCTCGTCAGACTCCGCCGGCATCCCGCGACGGCAGCGCACAGACTACTCTGCCGTGTCCTGCTCCCTTGCCCGCTGCCTCTCGCGGCAGGCGCCTCCGATTCCGGAGCGCGCTTGCGGGCCGGCGACGCAGGCACTAGCACCCACCGCTACCTGCGCGAAGCAGCGGCCGGCGGGGGAAGGGGACGACGCTGGGGTGGAGCGAATTGCGCTGCCCTGGCGGAGCTGCGCGCGGGCCGGGAGGGGCCAGCTCCAGTGTCTGCGCTGCGCCAGCGCGGTAGCTGGGGCAATGCTGGAGATCCGTAGTTGCCCCGGTGTTCACCTTGGACCGCTCCAATGCAAAGCGAATGGCCAACTCGTCGACGTGAACATTGGAGCCAGAGTGGCTGCCGGAGCTCGACATTGTGCCGGATTGGATCAGAATTGGAGAGGGAAGAGGAGAGGATGGAGCGAGAGAGGAGAGTGAGTGAGCTAGGATCCTGAGCGAGGAGCCGAATTGGGTTTTTCTAGGACAGCCATGGGGTCGATGGTGGACCGAGTCTGTCATCTCCGACGTGACGGATGCGCATGGGCGGCCCCATATCCAACCTATATTTGAGCTGGATATGAGGGGTCCCGGACAATCCGGGCGTTTGAGGCACCCGGATGGGTTGATTTTTTTTATTGTTTTGTGACCCATCAGTGACCGATCCGCCTGCCCCGATGTTTAAGATAGATTTGAAGTGTCCGGCTGTAGATGCTATAAGGATCTTACCTGATACTACGTCTTAAAAAACATCATGGTAACTAGCCGTTTAGTCTTACTTAATCATGGTTAAGAGACACTCTAACTCAGTTAGAGGTTAGAGTTAGATTCTAACCCTGAACTAACCCTGAGTTAACTCTAGCCAAAGAGGTGTTTGGATGACAGGGTTAGATGGAGCACGGATACGGCGGGGTGCCTTCATGGGTGGTGCGAGAGGAAGGGAGGGAGAGGACGGGAAGTTTTGAGGAAGTAGGGAGGGATCTGCTACGGGGAAAGCGAGAGAAAAATATGTTTTTTAGTGGTCCCGAGAAGAACTAACCCAAATAAGCACCTCTTGAGCGGGTTAGATGTTTTGGATGGGTTAGATGCATCTAACCCAAACTAACCAACCTATTTGGATATTTTTGGGTTAGTTGAGGCTAAACTAACCCAAACTAACTCTAACCCATTGATCCAAACAGGGCCACTGTTGCAGAAAGCTCTCCGAGCTAGCTCGCGTGTCTCAGCACTTCACTAGCATAGCATGGTTGACGGACGACTCCAAAGTACAGTATACTCGAGATGTGCATTGGTTGGAAGCATCTCAATTTGTGTCGTATACTACTATCTACCAGTAGGTGGGCATCCTTTGAGTTTGACTCGCTATGGCTATGCACGAAGGCGAGTTGGCACTGACCATTTAGGTAGGCCCATCAGGTATAGCAGCATCGATTCTTTGGTCAACAATTCAACATCCTCTTCAAACGTAGAATCTGTCTACATGTTTGTTTTTAATACAAGAGGAGTGTCCTACTTCTAAAGAAAATCGAAGAAGGAGAAACCTAAGCACTGACGTCCTACAAATCAGCTTACAGAAGAAAAAGGAAAACTTCACAACCCTATCATAAACCTTAGGTCCATGGATCATAATTTTTCTTTGAGGAATATGTAACCTAAGAAATGGCATAAAATTTCAAGGCAACACCTTGAAGAAGGAATAGCCGCCACACGTTGATGTTGGCCCACCAACGGCAAACTTATGGTAAGTCGTCCCAAGCATAACTTCAAGATAACATTTTCAATAAGGACACAATATTTCTATACCAGCTGTTCACATAGAACTAGTTGGCCAAAGAATATTTCGCCAAAATAGAAGACTCTGTCACATCACTTTTAGTGATTGTTGCACAACTATCTTGTAGATGAGTAATCGTGCGCACAATAGCAATAACTAGCTGCCTCTACCATCATACGTTTTTCTGTCCTATCCAAACGCTTCCGCCCGCCTTCTGCAGCCGCCACGCCTTGCCGCCGCCGCTAGGTGTCATAGGAAATGGTCCCTCGGCCTGCGGATTTGTGGCTCCATGCACAGTCGACCACCATGCCCACACTATCATGCCACTGATGGAGAGCTCGCACCTGTGATTGCCAACAATGCAGTTTATGCGTCTGAAGACACCACACCTTGGTGACATCATGCCCAGATCCTCGCATTTGTGCCACGCAAAGAAAAAATGCCATGTCGCTGACTATGTTGTGTCGTTTGAGCTTTGCCCCTTGGCATCCTATGGCGACAATCATTTTATATTGGCGATATAGGGTGGTAGAGGCTTGCAGCTAGTGGGTTTCTCGGGTCCGCGGTTGTGGTGGAGGAGGGGTAGGGGTGGGGAGGATGACAATGATGGTTTCATGCATCCTCCTTCAGTGATCAATATACGCCTAAGTCCTATCAAGCTGGTTTTATCTCATGGTATTTTCCAATCCACCCTGCTGGTCGACTCCAGTTATAACTTGATACAACTAACTTAACTTTCAACTTAGACCAACGTAATAAAGAGCACCATAACTCACCTACACATCTGGCTGATGCACCGTTGTGACATGCCATATTATTGTTTAGAAATACGGTACAAACACTCACATACACACACACATATATTCACCCTATGAATGCTTATGCGCAAACTCTACCCCCTATGAGCACATTCAAGATTGAGTCGACGAATCTTGAGATTTACGAAGACAACACATGCACCTCATTGTTGATATTATGGACGAGGAGGAAGAGAATATAGAAAAATTACCGACATTCAAGCATACAATAGATGTTCCAGAACTGCTAAAGGGAACTTCTAGTAGAAAGGACAACTAAGCAAAAGGCCTTCTTAGAAAGGCGGAGTGACACGTAATGCACTACTCCCTCCGTTCTAGAATATAAGGTGTATTGATTTCCATGCAAGTAAACCATATAAAAGTTTGATCAAGATTATACAATAAAATAACCACATTTGCAACACTTAATAGATAAAATTTGAAACTACTTTTCATGATGGACCAAATGATATAAATTTTGTATTGTGGACATTGATATATTTTTCTACAAACTTGGTCAAACATGCAGTCACTTGACTTTTCAAAAAACAAATACACCTTATATAATGGAACGGAGGGAGTATTTCCTAACGGTGAAATCTAAGATTTAACAAGAAAGGAGCTAAAGGCTAGGCAAATAAGATGAGGGACAAATCATAGGTGAAAACATTGGGAATGTCACCTTAGTGAGACACTAGCTAGATGCTCGTTCATTGCAAGCGGGGGCATAAATATCCTAGTGATTCAACACCAATCATATCAAACATATATCTTGGGAATCTGCACGCACAATTCTTCTTCCACCCCCTTTCTTTGGCTCCCAATTCGACATCACTACTGACTCGTAATCGCTGTTCCCTAACACAATCCTCGCCCCCAACTGAAAACGTTGCGCCTTCCAAATAAAAATGCACCAATGTTGTCAATGGCGTAGCATCAAACCAACCTGCTGAAACAATGGTATTTTCGATGGAGTACTGCCTACCCTATGCCAACGAAAAACATTTAGGGGACTAATGCTCCAGGTATTCACGGAGCTAGAACAAATAAATACAAAGAGTTGGAGGTCTAGATCTCTAACTTTAGATAGGCCCATATAAATTGCATCATGTATTCTTTGAGAATTTTTTGCTTCTAATAATTTTACAGTAGGCTTTTAACATACTGTTCTTCCTAAAAAGAACTTAACAAAACATTAGCTCTACTGGGCCTAGCATTGTGAGCTGGTTCATACTATAGCATGCCAATATTCACAAGGATATAAACATCGACGACTCCAACTATAAGATTTTGTAAGGAAAAGAAATCATATTCTACACATGAACAAACTTATATAATTTATTGTTATAAATTAAGGTTTGACATTCCACTTTGGCTCACATCTAATTCAATTTGTATAAAAGATAATATTGCATCTACAAATCTAAACTCATACCATTATTGTCAAAATATGTGGCCACTACAAGGTCTTGGGCAACACGAAGGACTCTCTGGTTGAACTTGCCTCGGCCATCATCGACTCCTACTACAAAAATATGAAGCGGGATGCCAACAGAACACATCCATTATCCTGGCACGGGGCCTAGACGTGGCAACTGGATGAAGCTCACCTCAGGTTCACAGCCAAGAACGTGTACACATGCTAAGAGATGAGCGAGTGCCTCCTTCCTGTAATCGACAACGCCGGATCGAGGCACCAGCAGAGCAGTGGCAACAAGCGTCACAAGAAAAAGTAGATGATGATCAGATGATCATTTATCCTAATTAATTATGCATGTAATAGTTTACTTTGGTGTGTGTAAATGCCATGCATGTACTAGCCACCTATGTAATTGGGTGTTTAATTTGGTTATGCAATCATGTTATTATAAGTATATATGTGTTTGTTCTATATGCAATCAAATTGCACACATAGCATACTAGGGAAACCATCGGTGATGAATTCATCAATCGCTAACATTTGTATATCAGGAAGCATTTGCCCACAACACACACGACTTATTAGTAGCAATCGTCTATGTTATTATTGGTCTCCGCACACATTTCTGATTAAAATCCTATTTGTCGTGTATCGCACACATCTTGTTTACACGAAACATTTATGTTCTCTTGGCTCAACACAAATAGTTCATCCGTGTGAAATGTATGCCCTCTATCGCACACACCTTGATCTAGGTGCCTGTTTATGTTGTGTTGCCTAATCACAAATAGTTCATTCGAGTGAATTGTATGCCGTATATCGCACACACCTTCATCTGGCTACCCATTTCTGTTGTTCTGGCTCATCACAAACATTTCATTGGAGTGAACCATATGCCACGCATCGCACACGCAACTATAATATGAATCGTGTTTGATGTCTCCGCCACCGCAAACGTTTCGTGTCATTTCGACGGGTTTTTTACATCACCGTTTGCGATTAATGCATCACATACAGTTTCCTCGAAGGATCTCTGATTACAGTGTCGCTTTTGTACCATCTTGCAGTAGCGTATGGCATGAGAATATATAGAAGGATGTATCCCTTTTACATCCTGGATTGAATAACCCAAAGCTTTTCGATGATTACTCAATACTGCTAAGAGCTTTTCTTTCTCTTTGCCTAAAAGGTCAGCATTAACAATAACAGGATATCTTTCTGTATTATCCATAAACTCATACCGCAACCCCTTGGGCGGTGGTTTCAAAGCAGGAGGAGGTAACTCCTCATCTTCCTTTCTTTTGAGGGCTTCATATATTTTATCAAGGCGTAGGCATACTATTGGTGTAGCATCCATTATCATTTCGATCTCCGCTTTCTCTTCATCTTCATATAAGGATCCTGGACTCACCAACACCCACTCAATTTCATCCTCTGGTGTTTGAAGATGGATTTCAGCCAGTTGATTTAGTTCTTGCTTCTCATTATCCCGAGCTTCCTCTTCATACGACTTACTTAAAATACAGAGGAAAGGGAATTTTACCATCTCATCTCCCCACTTCATGGAGATGGATTTCTTCTTTATGTAGGATCCTGCAACATTCAAAAAGGAGGTTCCAAAAACAATTAGGCAATATTTATCCTCACAGATCATTAGTACATAAATGTCAATGGGATAAATGAGAGGGACTATTATTATGTTGGCATCTTTGAGAATTCCACAGGGTTTCCTTTCGGTTTTGTCTACAAGCTTGATAATAATGTGAGTAGGTTCAAGGGTACAAGGAGCAATTTGATCCTAAATTTTAGCATAAAGACCATAAGGAATAATATTAACTGGTGAACCGGGGTCACGTAACCCAAAGATGACTTACATCCAAAAGAACATGATAAAATTTGCTTACCCGCATTTTTCCTTTAGTACACCCTTTGAGATAAGAATTAGTATCCCTATCCAAATAGACTTCTTTATTCAACACTGGTATAGGTATAGCAAGTTATTTTTACTATATTGACATAGGGTGGAATCCCACATTTTTCCATCATGACTATCTTCTTCTCCTTTTATAATGGTTTTCCTACCAATTTTTTATCATTGGGCTTGCAATAAGCTTCCTTTATCTTTTCGGGCGGAGTATTATTTTTCTTTATAGCTTCCACCATGCGAATAGCCTTAGACTCCCTGCTGAATTTTAGATACTTCTCTTGTGGCAAGTTTAAGAACTTAGAAAAATCTTTCAAGACATGCAACATGAGGTCACTTCCAACATTTAGCTCATGGCGTAAGTTTTTTTTTACTTTCAAAGTTCTAAGAAAATATTTAATGCTATCATAAACAAGATCAACTTTACTCTTTTCCCTCGAACAAAGGTACCAATTCTCAGCATTGTACCTCATCTTGTCAAGTAAGTTCCACGCATCTCATATCTCAGTTCCCAAAAAGGAACCTTTACAGGCAAGATCTAAAGCTTGTTTACTTTGTGGATTAATCCCACCATCAAACAAATTGACTACGAAAAAGTCTGGATAATGATGTTCAGGGAAAGCTAGAAGTATTTCACAATACCTTATATATGCCTCCACTAGTTTCTTACCTTCTTGTTGTCCAAAGTTTCTTATATTCCTCTTGGTTGTATAGCTTTCCTTGAGGACAATAATGAGAAGAAAAAGCAACCCTTAATTTTGTCCATCTACTCAATGTATTTATATCCGAACATCTTAGCAATTTTTAGTTGCTCCCTAGAGACAATGGGGAAATACTTCTGCTTTGAGCTCGTCATTGGTTAACTCCTGCAACTGAAGAGTTCCACATGCAAGATCAAAATTTTCAATATGCTCATAAGGGCATTCAGTTGCATCACCTCGGAATACATTTTATTTTATCATAGCAATTAACTGAGGGTTTATCTCATATATTTTGCTAGATAGGTCAGGACCAATGGTTATGTAGTTCTCTCCTCGAGCCAGTCCTGCTAATTACTCAACACCTACCTGATCTTGTAAGACCATCTGAGGGAGTCTTGGATTAGGGGGTGTTCAGGTAGCCGGACTATACCTTCAGCCGGACTCCTGGACTATGAAGATACAAGATTGAAGACTTCGTCCCGTGTCCGGATGGGACTTTCCTTGGCGTGGAAGGCAAGCTTGGCGATGCGGATACTCAAGATCTCCAACCATTGTAACCGACTCTATGTAACCCTAACCCTATCCGGTGTCTATATAAACCGGAGGGTTGTAGTCCGTAGGCAATAAACTCCATATACAACAATCATACCATAGGCTAGCTTCTAGGGTTTAGCCTCCTCGATCTCGTGGTAGATCTACTCTTGTACTACCCATATCATCAATATTAATCAAGCAGGACGTAGGGTTTTACCTCCATCAAGAGGGCCCGAACCTAGGTAAAACATCGTGTTCCCTGCCTCCTGTTACCATCCGGCCTAGACGCACAGTTCGGGACCCACTACCCGAGATCCGCCGGTTTTGACACCGACATTGGTGCTTTCATTGAGAGTTCCTCTATGTCGTCGCCTTTAGGCCCGATGGCTCCTTTGATCATCAACAACGATGCGGTCCAGGGTGAGACTTTGCTCCCCGGACAGATCTTCGTCTTCGGCGGCTTCGCTCTGCGGGCCAATTCGCTCGGCCACCTGGAGCAGATCGAAAGCTACGCCCCTGGCCATCAAGTCAGGTTTGGAAGCTTAAACTACACGGCTGACATCCGCGGAGACTTGATCTTCGACGGGCTCGAGCCACGGCCAAGCGCGCCGCACTATCTCGAGGGGCATGATCTAGCTCTGCCCCCGGACAGTGTCCTGGAGGCCGCACACGCATCGGTTTCGACCCCTAACTCGGAGCCTATTGCGCCAATCGAGGATGAGCGGTTGGACGTCACCTCGGGGGCTGCGAACCCGAAAGCGATCGAGCCGAACGCTAGCCCCGCACTCTGCACGACCCATGACTCCAAGGATCCGGACTCCTCCCGGACTCCGAACCCCCCGCACCCCTGCCAATCGAATCCAATTGGGCGCCGATAATGGAGTTCACCGCCGCAAACATCTTTCAGCATTCGCCTTTTGGCGACATCCTGAATTCTCTTAAGTCTCTCTCTTTATCAGGAGAGCCCTGGCCGGATTACGGTCAGCGAGGGTGGGATACGAACGATGAGGAAATTAAAAGCCCACCCACCACCCACTTTGCAGCCACTGTCGACGATCTAACCGACATGCTTGACTTCAGCTCCGAAGACATCGACGGCATGGACGACGATGTAGGAGACGAACAGGAACCAACACCTGTAGGGCGTTGGAAGGCCACCTCGTCATATGACATATATATGGTGGATACTCCAAAAGATGGAGATGGCGATGGAACAGTGGGGGATGACGCCCCCAAGAAACAGCCAAAGCGCCGGCGTCAGCAGCGCCGCTCTAAATCCCGCCAAAGCAAAAATGGTGATTCCGGCACGGGAGATAATACTACCCCGGATAGCACCGAAGAACACCCACCTCAGCAAGATTCGGCACAGGAAGATGGAGAAGCCAGCCCTCATGAGAGAGCGGCAGACCGAGAGGTCGAGGATGATAACTATACGCCTCCCTCCAAAGACGAGGCAAGCCTCGATGACGACGAATTCGTCATACCATCAGACCCCGCCGAACAAGAGCGTTTTAAACGCAGGCTTTTAGCCACGGCAAGCAGCCTCAAGAAAAAGCAGCAACAACTTAGAGCTACCCAAGATTTGCTAGCTGACAGATGGACTAAAGTCCTTGCGGTCGAAGAGTATGAACTCGAACACCCCTCCAAGAGTTACCCGAAGCGCAGGCCGCTACCCCGATCAGAGGAGGAAGCACCTACATCACCAGCGCATGACATGGCAGACCGGCCACCTCGCGGCCACGACAGAGAGGCCTTTCGGCCCTCCACCCAAGCCATGCCCTGATGCCGCTCAACTAAGGCATGGGAAAATGCGCCCGACCTGCGAGACATACTGGAGGATAAGGCAAGACAAACAAGATCGATCTACGGATCGCGCAGGCGCCCTACGGCATGTGACAATGATCTTCACTCCGGATACAACAAATCCGGCCAGGCCGAACACAACAGACATAGCTCTTCCGAGCTGCGTCGTGATATAGCCCAGTACAGAGGCGCCGCACACCCGCTATGCTTCACGAATGAAGTAATGGATCATAAAATCCCAGAGGGTTTCAAACCCGTAAACATCGAATCATACGATGGCACAACAGATCCGACGGTATGGATCGAGGATTATCTCCTTCACATCCACATGGCACGCGGCGATGATCTACATGCCATCAAATACCTCCCGCTCAAACTTAAAGGACCGGCCCGGCATTGGCTTAACAGCTTGCCAGCAGACTCAATCGGTTCTTGGGAGGACCTGGAAGCCGCATTCCTCGACAACTTCCAGGGCACTTACGTGCAATCACCGGATGCCGACGACTTAAGCCACATAATTCAGCAGCCAGAGGAATCGGCCAGACAATTCTGGACACGGTTCCTAACAAAGAAAAACCAGATAGTCGACTGTCCGGACGCAGAGGCCCTAGCAGTCTTCAAGCATAACATCCGCGACGAGTGGCTTGCCCGGCACCTGGGACAGGAAAAGCCGAAATCCATGGCAGCCCTCACGACACTCATGACCCGCTTTTGCGCGGGAGAAGACAGCTGGCTAGCTCGCAGTAACAACTTATCAAAGAACCCTGATAATTCGGATACCAAGGACAAAAGTGGCAGGACACGTCGGAATAAGCAAAAACGCCGCGTTAACAGCGACAGCAATGAAGACACGGCAGTCAATGCCGGATTCAAAGGCTATAAATCCGGTCAGCGTAAAAAGCCATTCAAAAAGAATACTCAGGGCCCGTCCAGTTTGGACCGAGTACTCGATCGCTTGTGCCAGATAAATGGCACCCCCGAAAGGCCAGCCAATCACACTAACAGGGATTGTTGGGTGTTCAAGCAGGCAGGCAAGTTAAGGGCCGAAAACAGAGACAAGGGGCTGCACAGTGACGACGAGGAGCCCAAGCCGCCGAACAACAATGGACAAAAGGGCTTTCCCCCACAAGTGCGGACGGTGAACATGATATACGCCACCCACATTCCCAAGCGGGAGCGGAAGCATGCGCTATGGGACGTATATGCGATAGAGCCAGTCGCCCCAAAGTTCAACCCATGGTCCTCCTGCCCAATCACTTTTGATCGAAGGGACCATCCCACTAGCATCCGTCATGGCGGCTTCGCCGCATTGGTTCTCGACCCAATCATCGACGGATTTAATCTCACAAGAGTCCTCATGGATGGCGGCAGTAGCCTGAACCTGCTTTATCAGGATACAGTGCGGAAAATGGGCATAGATCCCTCAAGGATTAAGCCCACAAGAACGACCTTTAAAGGTGTTATACCAGGTGTAGAAGCCAACTGTACAGGCTCAGTAACACTTGACGTGGTCTTCCGAACCCCGGACAATTTCCGAAGCGAAGAGTTAATCTTCGATATAGTCCCGTTTCGCAGTGGCTATCACGCCCTGCTCGGATGAACCGCATTCGCAAATTTCAATGCGATGCCGCACTACGCATATCTCAAGCTCAAGATGCCAGGCCCTCGAGGAGTAATTACGGTCAATGGAAACACCGAACGCTCCCTTCGTACGGAGGAGCATATGGTGGCTCTCGCAGTGGAGGTACAAAGTAGCCTTCTCAGGCAATTCTCCAGTCCGGCCATTAAAAAGCTAGACACTGCCAAGCGCGCCCGGAGTAACCCACAGCAGGACCGCCTGGCACACTCTGAGCAAGCGTAGCAATGCGGCCCCAACCCCAGCTTTCGCGACATAGCGAAACCAGTACCTCGTGTACATAACTACGCCCTTAAAATACCATGGGCACAGGGAAAGGGGCACAATAACGGCACGCCCAAAATACGGCTTAAAACGTACTAGGGGCTGCCGGATTCTTTTTTTAAGTTTTTCTTATTTTCAGGACTCCATACTTCGGACGACCTGTTCGGCAATTCGACTGCCGCACAAACGATGCAAGATCCAGGGAGGCAGACAAGCCATGCCGCATTATGGAACTCCCAGGTGGTCTCTGTTACAAGCGGTATACCTATTTTAAATACAATTCCGCGGCCTGCCCCTGGTCAGGACATACTGAATAGTCCAATATCTTTTGCTTACCGCACTATTTGTATCGTTCGGCTTTGATAAATAGCCTCTCTATAAACAATTCTTAGCTTCTTGTCTATTTTTTGCATTATCTTCTTTTCACATTTATATTTATTAAATGACATGATTGCACCCGTACACCATGGTACGGCAAACACGCCAGGGGCTTCAGTACCCCTCATAATGGTGTGAGAAGTCCGTACACTTTCACAAGTGCGGCACCCCGAACTTATAGCACTATATGCATCGGCTCCGAATCATGATTTGGGTCAATAGTTGGGTTTGCCCGGCTCCTATGTTTTGGTGCCTTACGTTCCGCTATATCGACTAAGGTAGCAGTAGGAGAATCACTGCGATTGTGCCCCGGTTCAGCTGGGTTAAGCACCTCAGTGGAGAAAGCTAAAACTGACTGTCATGATGTGGCGAGAGACCGGTCGCTGTTCGAGAGGTTTTTCGAGTCCCTAAAGGCTTATGCCGCTTCGAGTGAGGAGCTGGCCTTGCCCGGCCAAGGCGTGGATAGCGCCCCGAACTTGGTCTTCCGAACTAGGGGCTTCGCCGAAATTTAAAATTATAGAGTTCTATGGCTAAGTGAGAGTGTTCAAGCATTATAGTCCGATTGCCTAGTTCGTTGTGCTGAGCGCCTCCCTCGAAGGACGCAACTATGGGAAAAAGAGCGCTCAGGTTTATCCCGAACACCCCAGCACTAGTGGCACGGGGGCAGAAGCCGACGACTGGCCATCTCTCAATTTTTGATAAACGGCCGCACAGAAAGTAATATTTTAAATTCAATAAGCATTGCTTAGCGCATATGAACAAGTTTTCAGTGCACAGGATAAACACGAGCGAGTTCATTCAAATATCACATCCTTGGTACATTCATCCGCCACAAGGCGGGCACCTGCAAGAACATCCTTGTAGTAGTTCTCGGGCTTGCGATGCTCCTTCCCCGGCGGTGGCCCGTCCTTCACAAGCTTCTCACCGTCCAGCTTACCCCAGTCCACCTTTGCACGGGCAAGGGCCTGACGGGCACCTTCGATGCAGACGGAGCGCTTGATGACCTCAAGCCTCGGACAGGCCTCCACCAGCCGCTGCACCAGCCCGAAATAGCTCCCAGGCAGGGCCTCTCCGGACCATAGCCGAACTATGAAGCCCTTCATGGCCTGCTCGGCCGCCTTGTGGAGCTCGACCAGCTGTTTCAGCTGGTCGCTCAAGGGCACAGGGTGTCCGGCCTCAGAATACTGAGACCAGAACACCTCCTCCGTCGAGCTACCCTCTTCAGCTCGGTAGAATGCGGCGGCGTCGGATACGCTGCGGGTAAGATCTGCGAATGCCCCTGGAGAGCTCCGGATTCAGGAAAGTAACAGGTAGTTCACTTTTATATTTCTGCTTTGCATAAAGAATGCCTTACCCGCTGCTATCTTCCTCATCTCCTCCAACTCTTGGAGGGCCTTTTGGGCTTCGGCCTTGGCAGCCTCTAGGGCCGTTGCAAGCTCGGATGCTTGCGCCTTCGACTCCAGCTCCAAACTCTCATATTTTTTCATGAGAGCCTAAAGCTCTTGCTGCACCTCGCCGACCTGAGCCCCAAGTCTGTCTCGCTCGGTGCGCTCCGCGGCCGTTTTCTTTTCGGCCTTAGACAGCGCCTGCTTAAGGGTCGCCACCTCAGTCGTGGCCCCTACAATAAGCAGTACAATCCTGTTACTCTTTTTGCAATCAAGCCTTTTTATAGGAACTTTTTCTGTAAGGTATTTCTTACCTTCTTCCTCCTCGAGCCGCCGCTTGGCAAGGCCGAGCTCTTGCTCGGTCCGCTCAAGGTCCTGCTTCAGGACACCCACCTCCGCAGTCAGTGCGGCGGTGGATAGCAGCGAAGCCTGCATACGCATATTTATTCTTTTTTGTTAGACTCCTGCGATATTTAATAGATCCTCTATTCGGCTTTTCTTTCCGAACGCCAAACAGAGCATCAGGGGCTACTATCTATGCGGTAATATTTTTACATATTTTTACTTACCTCGAAGCCTGTTAGAAGGCTAGCGCAAGCTTTAGTCAGTCCGCTCTTGGCGGACTGAACCTTCTGGATCACCGTACTCATAATAGTACGGTGCCCCTCGTTGATGGAGGCATCGTCAAGCACCTCCAGCAGATTGTCCGGCACCTCCGGTTGGACGGAGGCTGCCGGCTCAGAAGGCTTGCTACTCTTGGAAGGAGTTCGCCTACCGCGGTCCGGAACCGTGGAAGATTCCGGCACGGTGTCCGGCACAAAGCCGGACTGAGAGCCCTGGGGAGCCTTATCCCCTTCACCCCTGGAGTCCGGGAGGTTGCCTTGCGGCTCCTCCGGGACCACCTCCTCCTGCCCCAGAGCTTGTCGCGACGCCACTTCGGCGTCGTCTGCAGTGCGGGGGGAGACAGCGGGCGGAACTGAGTTCACGTCCGATGAGTCCAGGGAGCCGCCCGACGATTCGTTGAATTCGGCCCGGGGCGGACTGCATAATTACATTCGACATTAGGGAAAGCTGTGCAACAAAGGAACATCATGAGTTATTCTGATATCCGAACTTACAATTTCGCCGGACGCTTGGCCCTGTTTGGCCACTCCTCTTTGCCCTCTTCGGCGTTGGGGGCGTAGTCCGGCGGAGGGGTCTTCCTTTTCCTAGACCCCTCGGCCTCCCCTGTTGGGGAGGCCTTCCTCTTCTCTCCTCCCTCCCCTGGGGGGGGGAGTTTTCTTCCTCCTCCTCCTCTTTTTCGCGGGAGGAGGGCGTCTTGGACTCGTCAGATGACAAGTCCGACACCACCACGTTGCGGGCACTCTTTCGAGTCCCTGTGGTCTTCTTCTTCTTGGCCTTCTTCTCCGGCACCACATAAGGCGCCGGAACCAACAGCTTCGCTAGTAGAGCTGGGGCTGGGTCTTCGGGCAGCGGAGCCGGACAGTTAATCGGTCCGGATATCGCCCGCCAAGCCTGTCAAAGGTAAGGTAGTTTAGATCCCGCATAGAGTCAAACTATGAAAAAAGCTTAACATCCTGTAAAAGGTGTAGATGACATACCTCGCTAGCGTGACGCTGCGAGCTGTATCCGCGGTCCTCGGAAGCGGATGCGGGAGCCTCGGCGCCCTTGTATAGCATCTTCCAGGCGTCTTCGTACGTCGTGTCAAAGAGCCTGCTGAGGGTTTGATGTTGTGCCGGGTCGAACTCCAACGGATTAAAATCCCGTTGTTGGCACGGGAGGATCCGGCGGACGAGCATAACCTGGATTACATTAACAAGCCGGACTGGCTTGTTCACCAGGGACTGGATGCATGTTTGCAATCCGGTCACCTCTTTTTCGTCACCCCACGACAGGCCCGTCTCTTTCCAGGACATAAACCACGTGAGGGGTCCGGATCGGAACTCGGGGGCTGCGGTCCATTTTGGATCGCGCGGCTCGGTGATATAAAACCACCCGGATTGCCATCCCTTTAGGGTCTCCACGAAAGAGCCCTCGAACCATAGGACGTTGGCCATCTTTCCCGCCATGGCGCCTCCGCACTCCGCCTGGCTGCCGCGCACCACCTTGGGCTTGACGTTGAAGGTCTTGAGCCAGAGGCCGAAATGAGGGCGGGCGCGGAGAAAAGCCTCGCACATGACGATAAACGCCGAGATGTTGAGGATGAAGTTCGGAGCCAGATCATGGAAATCCAGGCCGTAGTAGAACATGATCCCCCGGACAAATGGGTGGAGTGGAAATCCCAGTCCGCGGAGGATGTGGGGGAGAAATACTACCCTCTCATGGGGCCTTGGGGTGGGGAGAAGCTGCCCCTCTTCAGGAAGCCGGTGCGCGATGTCCTTGGACAGGTATCCGGCCTTCCTTAGCTTCTTGACTTTGCCCTCCGTGGCGGAGGAGACCATCCACTTGCCTCCCGCTCTGGACATTGCTGGAGAAGGTTGAGGTGCGAAGTGCGGGCTTGGGCGCTGGAGCTCGGGTGCGCAGGATATGGATAGGCAAAGGAGGAAGAAGGCGTAGGTAAAAAGGTGGATCCTTGTCCCCTTATATGGGCGGATGCGGTTGTGCGTCCCCACCTGCCTAGTAAAACTCGCTTGCCTCCCAAGCGCCGTGATAAGTGGCGCGGTTGGGTTACCCACGTCCGTATTGATGAGAATCCCGTAAAAGGGGGTACACGATCGCTGCTTTGACAAGACGTGCCAAGGAAACCGCCTCGCAAAACATGCTGAGGTGGAAAAGTGAAAACGATTTGAGTGAAGGACTTGGCTGTAGTGTGATGACGCACAGCGGAATACGTCAGCAGATTTGATTTGTGTTAATATTATTCTCTCTATGGCAATATGTGGAAGCTTATTTTGCAGAGCCGGACACTACTCTTGGTGTTTACAATCTTCTATGAAGGACTTGGAGGAGGAACCCGCCTTGCAATGCCGAAGACAATTTGCGCGCCGGACTCGTCGTCATTGAAGCCTGGTTCAGGGGCTACTGAGGGAGTCCTGGATTAGGGGGTGTTTGGGTAGCCGTACTATACCTTCAGACGGACTCCTGGACTATGAAGATACAAGATTGAAGACTTCGTCCCATGTGCGGATGGGACTTTCCTTGGCGTGGAAGGCAAGCTTGGCGATGCAGATATTCAAGATCTCCTACCATTGTAACCGACTCTATGTAACCCTAACCCTATCCGGTGTCTATATAAACCGGAGGGTTGTAGTCCGTAGGCAATAAACTCCATATACAACAATCATACCATAGGCTAGCTTCTAGGGTTTAGCCTCCTCGATCTCGTGGTAGATCTACTCTTGTACTACCCATATCATCAATATTAATCAAGCAGGACGTAGGGTTTTACCTCCATCAAGAGGGCCCGAACCTGGGTAAAACATCATGTTCCCTGCCTCCTGTTACCATCCGGCCTAGACGCACAGTTCGGGACCCACTACCCGAGATCCGCTGATTTTGACACCGACACCATGGCTACTCTTCATCTGCAGAAATCGTTAGCTCAGAAAATAACTCAAAACTCAAGGCAAGGCCCAAAAGCGCTCAGCTCCCCAGCAACGGCGCCGGAAAAATCTTGATAGCCTCCAAGTGCACAGGGTTTGGTTGTAGCCTTATCGAAGTAAGAGTATTGATCCCACATGGAGCACAAGAATTAGGATTTTTGCCTATTGTAAAGAATTATTTAGCTTTGTGCCTACAGATAATTGTAGACTTGAAGCAGAGTGAGGGCGGATTAAAATAAGGAATGAGCAAAATGGTGACGTGCAACTAAATAGCATGAAAATAAAATGAGGCAAGGACAGTAAGGAACGGTGAAGCAACATAATTAGAAAGGAGTTCTCAGGGAATCTGGAATCCCCGTTGGTATGTTTCTAGTACTACTATGCATAGTCATAGCATGGAGTGGATACTTGAGCGACTGTTGACGATTATGTTGGGAGGAGCCAGGTACAAAACACGTTCTACTAGTGGTATACTTCACGCCACGCATGCCACCGTCATAGTCTCCCCCAGAGGGTTACATGTCATGACAACTAAGGGTTTACCCCGTGGACGTGACCTCAGTAAGGGTTCTTCATGATCCTCGGTCATTTGTAAAGGTTAAGAGCAGTTGGCTTTTACTATCACCTCGAATTACCTCCACATTCTAAACATTTGCAAAGACAGTGATATACTTTGTGGCCTACAAAGGCACAAATGTTGAGTGTCCCCTTCACAACATTCACGAAGTTATTAAACTAAGCATTCAACGGGTGATCTCTTATCCACATTATACGTTTCAGATTGTACACATACCAAGGTTCATCCATATCCTCGAGAACTAGGGATCTATTCACACATAAGAATAACAAGCATCATGAGGATGGTGGTGGAATACATGGATGAATGATTCAATCTATACACTGAAGGATCCACTAGGGTTCTTGATGTTGCAGATGATAATGATGTGGATGATCATGACGATGGAGATGGTTGCTACTTCTGAGTTGCGTTGTGATTTCCTCGAAGAGGAGAGGATGATGCAGTACATTAGAGATAAGTATTTAGCTCGGTTAAGAACCAATGTTATCAATCCAGTAGGAGAACCACGCAAGACCTCATGAACAACACCTACACAGAAAACAATAAATACTTGCACCTAACGCAAATAAGGGGTTGTCAATCCCTTGATGGTTAATTCCAAGGATCAAATCTCTTAGTGATAGATAGGTAAACAAAAACACAAAATAAAATAATGGTAAATAAATTGAAGCAAGGTATTTTTGGATTTTATATATAATAAAGATAGACCTAGGGGCCATAGCTTTCACTCGAGGCTTCCCTCTCGAACAAAAAACATATGGTGGGTAAACAAATTACTGTTGGGCAACTGATAGAAACATAGATAGTTATGAAGATATCCAAGGCAATGATCCTGTATATAGGCATCACATCTGAGACAAGTAGACCGACTCCTGTCTGCATCTACTAATATTACTCCACACATCGACCACTATCCAACATGCATCTAGAGTATTAAGTTCATGAAGAACGGAGTAACGCTTTCACCAAGATGACATGATGTAGATAATGTAGACTCAATCAATGTGAATAAACCCCATCGTTTTATCCTTAATGGCAACAATATAAATACATGTCTTGTCCCCTTCTGTCACTGGGATATAGATCATCGCAAGGCTGAACCCATCACAAAGCACCCCTCCCATTGTAAGATAAATCAATATAGTTGGCCAAACCAAATCAATAGATTGAAGAGAAATAAAAAGCTATAATAATCATGCATAAAAGAGTTTAGAGAAGACTCAAATAATATTCATAGATAATTTGATCATGAACTCATAATTCATTGGATCCCAACAAACACACTACAAAAAAGGATTACATCGAATAGTTCTTCAAGAATATCGAGGAGAACATTACATTGAAGATGAAAGAGAGAGAAGAAGCCATCTAGCTACTAGCTATGGACCATAGGTCCGTGGTAAACTACTTGCACATCATTGGAAGGGCAGCAAGGTTGATGTAGAGGCCCTCCGTGATCGACTCCCCCTCCGACAGAGTACCGGAAAATGCCTCCAGATGGGATTTCGCAAGAACAGAGGCTTGCGGGGATGGAAAAAGTATTTTGGGTGGCTCTCTGTTAGTTTCTGTATTTTAGAGAATTTATAGAGGCGGAATTAGGTTAAATAGAGGAACGAGGGGCCCACAAGCCACATGGGCGCCCCTCCCCCAAGGGCGCGCACATGTGCCATGTGGCCTACTCCTTCATCTTCTGTCCCTCTCTCGAAGCTTCCAGGTTGTCCTATGTCCAAAAAAACGTCAAAAAGTTTCGTGGCATTTGGACTTCGTTTGGTACTGATTTCATGGAAACCAAAAACAGGCAAAAAAAATAGCAACTCGCACTTGGCACTAAGTTTATAACTTTGTCCCAAAAATGGTATAATCTTGCATATAAAATATCCAAGGTTGATACTATAATAGCATGGAACAATTAAAAATTATAGATACGTTGTAGACGTATCATGTACATGGTGGCGGCGGGGATGCATGCAAGGAGGACACACACGGATGCACTCTATTTGAGGAAATATCGAACCAAACATCTCCTTTGCAGAATCGGTTTTTGCAGTGAAAAAACAGAATCAAAACTATCTCCACTCCTAAAGCTGGAGTTTGCGATCATGATGGTCAGTTTGTCGTTTGTTCGTTCGCACACTCGCCTTCGTCGCTTCCCCTCTCACACGCACGAAAGAAAGCAGAGTTCCGCTGATTTCTCTACTTTGGTTCATCCCACACACGTCCTCCACTTCTTCCATGACCTCGCGGTCCCCATCCCCAAATATCCAACCAAGGCGTTGTCGCTCTATATTCTTCGTCTGCTTGTCCCCTGCCACTTCATCCTCCTCCTAATCCGACGTGATGTGTCGCCACCAAGGCAGTACATGTCTGGTCTCCACCATCGCGAGGTGTTGCACCCCAACCCAAGGTTTGTTGCATCGGAGGAGATAACATTGGGTAGCCATGCAACAACTTCCTTGATGTGCAGGAACGAGGTTGACACGTGAACACTCTGTTAGCCCCTAGAGGGGGGGTCTGTGGTCATGATGGTCAGTTTGTTGTTCGTTTGCTCACCTTCGTTATTTTCCCACTCACACGCACGGTAGAAAGGACAGCTCCGCTGATTTATCTCCTTCCATTCATCCCACACGCATCCTACATTTCTTCCTCGACTTGGCGGTCCTCGTCCCCAAATATCTAACCAAGGTGCTGCCGCTGTTTATTTCTTTGACTGCTTGTATCCTGCCGCCGCATCCTACTCCCGATCCCACGTGATGTGCCACCACCAAGGCAGGAAATTCCTCGTCTCTACCATCCCGAGGCACTGCATCCCAACCCCAAGGTTTGTTGCACCGAAGGAGACAACCTGGGGTAGCCATGCCACAACTGCCTTGATGTGTATGAACGAGCTTGACACATGAACTCGACGTCGGCTAGACGTGTTGTGAAGCCTTCATAACCCTTCTCTTCTTGAGCTCCACAACAATAGACCAAGGTTGCGCCCCCACCCAAATAATCCGAATCACCGCCAGGAGGGAGATCTCTTACCTGTCGTCCTTGGATAGCGTAGGAGGGCCATGCCAGAGTGGTCATCGTTTGCTTCCCATGCATGTCGTATTGGAGGCCGTCTGAGGTGCGCCCTGGCCACCAGACCTATCTTCGAGAATCTGAAGCGAAACTGAGGCCAGATAAGATGAGAACCTTTTGATGAGTATGGTATCATGTGATTATTATGATCCTGATGCTAAATGTTCGTGGTTGTGTGCATTGCAAACACAATGGTAATATACACGCATATAGAGGAAGAAATTAACATGTTCTTGATTTGAATAGGCTCTCCGCAAATAATGCGCGGACTTGATTGCTTGACATTGGCAATGAAACACTGAAGCCAACCCATAGTATGAATTGCACACTTGTGATTTCAGTTACATTGTGTTGCCCGTTTCAAGTTGAACAAGACCTGCTCGTCGACAGATGGACAGCTGTCCTGATAGCTGAGGAATACGACCTTAACCGCCCAGCCAAGAGCTACCTGAAACACAGACTGCTACCTCAATTCGATGAGGAGGCGCCGGAGCACATATCTCCCTCGCGTAATGCGGACCGACCACCACATGGCCGGGACAGGGCGGCTGAATGGCCACCCTACGGTTGGGATAAAGCGGCAACTCAGGCCGAACAGCAGCCCGCCCCACCGCCTCTCAAAAACAGGGACAGGCCAGCTCGGGACCATACATACGATCTTCGACAAGAATTGGACAATAGAGCAGGACACAACAGACCTATATACCGACCGCAAGGACGTTTCCATATTCGGGACGACAGCTACCTATTCGGATGCGACAAACTTAATCACACCCGGGGCGATAACCACAGATGGACGTCGTTGGAGATACGCTATAACACGGCCCGCTATAGAGGTGCCGCACAACCTCTATGCTTCACAGACGAGGTGCTGGATCACGAATTCCCGGAGGGGTTCAAGCCTGTCAATATTGAATCATACGATGGCACAACCGACCCTGCAGTGTGGATCGAAGATTTTATTCTTCACATACACATGGACCGAGGAGATGACCTCCATGCCATCAAATACCTCTCATTAAAGCTCAAAGGACCAGTTCGACACTGGCTAAATAGTCTGCCCGAGAACTCTGTCGGCAGCTGGGAGGACTTGGAAGAAGCCTTCCTTGACAACTTCCAAGGCACATATGTCCGGCCACCCGATGCCGATGACTTAAGCCACATAGTTCAACAACCTAAAGAATCAGCCAGAAAGTTCTGGACTAGGTTCCTAATAAAAAAGAACCAAATCGTTGACTATCCAGATGCCGGAGCCTTAGCGGCCTTTAAACATAGCATCCGTGACGAATGGCTCGCCCGCCACCTCGGCCAAGAAAAGCCGACGTCCATGGCAGCCCTCGCGACACTTATGACCCGCTTTTGCGTGGGAGAGGACAGTTGGCTGGCTCGCAGTACAAACACAGCCAACGAAGTAGGCCCCTCTGAGGCCAAAAGCAGCACCAGCAAGCTCCGACGCAATAGACACAAATGTCGAAGCAATAACACCGATGACACTACCATTCACGCCGGATTCAATGGCTGCAAGTCCGGCCAGCGAAAGAAGCCCTATAAAAGGAATGGCAGAGGACCATCCAGGTTGTACCGCATACTCGACCGTCCGTGCCAGATACATGGCACCCCAGACAAACCGGACAACCATACTAACAGAGATTGTCGGGTCTTTAAGCAAGCCAGCAAGGTAAATAGTGTAAACAAGGAAGGGGAATCACAGAGCGAGGATGAGGACGAGGAGCCCCGGCAGCCGAACACTAGGGGGCAGAAGAAATTCCCGCATAAAGTCAAAATGGTGAACATGATATACGCCACACACATCCCCAAAAGGGAGCGCAAGCGCGCACTCAGGGACGTTTATGCGGTAGAGCCAGTCGCCCCAAAATTTAACCCATGGTCGTCAGTCCCGATCACCTTTGATCGTCGTGATCATCCAACTAGCATCCGTCATGGCGGTTCGGCCGCGTTGGTACCCGACCCAATCATCAACGGATTTCACATGACACGAGTCCTAATGGACGGTGGTAGCAGCCTCAACCTGCTCTATCAGGATACAGTATGCAAGATGGGCATTAATCCCTCATGAATCAAACCCACAATAACTACCTTTAAAGGAGTCATACCAGGCGTAGAGGCCCATTGTACGGGCTCAATCACGCTGGAGGTGGTCTTCGGTTCCCCGGATAACTTCTGAAGTGAAGAACTAAATCTTCGATATCGTCCCATTTCGCAGCGGCTATCACGCCCTGCTCGGACGAACTTCATTCACTAGATTCAATGCGGTACCACATTACGCTTATCTCAAGCTAAAGATGCCGGCCCACGTGGCATCATTACAGTAAATGGAAACATGGAACACTCCCTCCGTACAGAGGAGCACACTGCCGCCCTAGCAGTAGAGGTGCAAAGCGGCCTTTTAAAGCAGCATTAGAATCCGGCTGCCAAGCCCATGGACATCATCAAGAGGGCCCGGACCACACTGCAGCAGGACAACTCAGCTTGACAAGAGCCAAATTAGCAATATGACCTCCGTCCCAGCCCCGATGAGGCAATGGCACTAATACCGCGCGTACATAAACTACGCACTCAAAACACCATGGGAATCGACGGAGGCATAACTCATCCGCAATCCACTGTACGGCTTGACCGACACCGGGATTCACACGCCTTTACTTTTGCTTTTTATTACGAGTTTTTTTCTCTTTTCGAGGTCTATGCGGACGACTCATTTGCAGAACACACCAAGGAGGCAAGGAGCTCTGGCATACAAAGGAACCCCCAGGTGGTCTCTATTAACGATCGCCATACTTGTTTTACACCCTCACGTAGCCCGCCCTTGGTTACGGCATGATAAATAGATTTACTTGCTTATCGCATTATTTGCATGAAGTACGCCTCGACGTACCAATTACATCACAATGGTGAATGAATGGTGGCGTCAGCTTATTACCTAATTTTCCTGTTTTCTCATCTTTGTACATATTACTTATTGCACACGTACACCATGGTACGTATTACTGCGCCAGGGGCTTCATTACACCCAACAGTACGGCAATAAAAAGTCCGAACATTTTTATAGTATAGTTCGGCACCCCGAACTTATAGCATTATATACATCGGCTCCGAATCATGTCTTTGGTCAATAGCTGGGTTGCCCGGCTCCTGTGCTTACTACCTTACGTTCCACTATATTGGCTAGGGTAGTAAAGGGAGAACTACTGTGATTGTGTCCCGGTTCTTCCGGACGAGCACCTCAGTAGAGAAAGCCAAAAACTGACTGTCATGATGCAGCGAGAGCCGGTCAGCTGTTCGAGAGGTTCCAAACCGTTAGAGATTTTTCCGCTTCGCGCGAAGAATTGGTCCCTCCGATTAGGCGTGTATAGCGCCCCTAGTTCGGCCTTCCGAATACCAGGGGCTTCGCCAAACTTTTTAATTGTCAAACTCCTATGGCTAAGTGAGGGCGGTAAAGGCCACATAGTCTGATTGCCTTATTCGTTGCGCTAAACACCTTCTTTAAGGACCAGAATGTGGAGTAAAGAGTGTTTAGATTTACCCCGAACACCCCCATACTATCTACGTGGGGGCAGAAGCCGACGACTGGTCAACCCTCAGATTTCATAAACGGACGCACAAGAGGTAAAAATAAATCATAAGCATTATAATACATACATAACATCACCGCTCCATATTAGAGGACAATATAATACAAATGTTCTCATGGGAAAATGATATCCTTCGAACATTGTTCCGCCACAAGGCGGGACCCCTCCAAGACGTCGTCAAAATAGAGCTCGGGTCAATGATGCTCCTTGCCCTCCAGCGGTCCCTCGGTCATCAGCTTCTTGGCATGTAGCTTTGCCTAATGCGTCTTGACGCGGGCAAAGGCCATATGCGCACCTTCAATGCAGACCGACCGCTTCACGGTTTCAAACCGTGGATAGGCGTTAACAAGCCGCTTTACAAGTCCGAAATAGCTGCTAGGTACAGGCTCGACATGCCACAGCCGGACTATCAGGTCCTTCATGGCTAGCTCCGCCGACTTGTGCAGCTCGACCAACTGCTTCAGTTGGTCAATGAAGGGCAATAGATGTTCGGGTCCAAGATACTGGGACCAGAATAGCTTCTCTGTAGACATTCCTTCTTCGGCTCTGTAATACTCAGCAGCATCCGATATACTGCGCGAAAGATCCGTAAACGTCCCTCGAAAACCCAAATTCGGAAAAGTACAAGGAACGTTTCTTACACACACTTGCTATGCAGGGCGAAAGATTTATCCACTGTAAACTTCTTAGCTGCCTGAATCTCCTGGAGAGCGTCCTGGGCTTCGGCTCGTGCATCCTGTGCGCTCCGGTGGGCCTTCGCCAGTTCGGACTCCCGCGCCTTACAATCGCACTCCAAGGACTCAAATCTCTCGATCACGCCCTGGAGCTGTTGTTGTGCCTCGGCAACCTGGGCCTCGTGCTTCTCGCGCGCAGCGCGTTCCGTGTACGCTTTGTCCTTGGCCTCGGCTAACGCCTTCTGAAGTACCGCCACCTCGGTCGTGGCCACTAATAAAGTTTATGCCACTTTAGTCCGGCTGGACTGCTCATTGTTTCAAAATATACCCATAGGTTACTGCATACCTTGGCTATCTTCCAGCTGCTTCTTCACGAGGCCGAGCTCGTCCTTGTCCCGCTCGAGTATCCTCTCCAGTCCGGAAACTTCCGTAGCATGAGTAGTGGTAGCCTGCAGCGATACCTGCTTATTCACATAGACAACTCATGTTAGACTCCTGCGATATTTATTCTCGATCCTCTGTTTGGCTTTTCCTCCCGAATACCAAACAGAGCATCAGGGGCTACTGTCTATACGGTGATATTTTTCCTACAATCACATTACTCACCTCAAAGCCCGTTAGAAGGCTGGTGCAGGCTTCGGTCAGTCCGCTTTTGACAAACCGAACCTTCTCTATTACCGTGTCCATAAGAACACGATGCTCATCCACGATAGAGGCGCCTTGTAGCGCCTCCAGCAGATTATCCGGTGCTTCTGGTTGGACAGAGGTCACCGGTGTGGAACAGGCACATTCCCTCCTTGGGGGGGGATGCCGTTCGCTGGACCCCGGAGCCATGTAGATCTCCGGAATGGTATCCGGCTGAGGCCCGAAGGGAACTCGGGCCCCGTCACCAGTCCCCGTGGGGACATTTCCCCTGCATGTCCGGCGGCCGAGGAGTCATCCTGGGGCGTCACCCCGATGGTCTCTGGAATCTCCCCCCGGCCTTGGAAAGTCTTTTTGGATGCCACCTCGTCATCACCCTTGGGTGAGATGGAATGAGAAGGTGGCGGAGACATGCTAGCCGTCTCCTTTGAGTCCAGCGAATCCTCTGTCGAGGATCACGGGGAGCCGTCGCGTGCCGGACTGCAACGACAAGGTTTAATATGCGTCAATATTACAAACCGAGAAGGCTGGATGTTTTTTGATTCTGGTACTCACGAGGCGGTCCGAGGCTTGGTCCGATGAGGTCGCTCCGGACTGCTATCAACATCCCACACGGAGTTATCCGCGAAGGAGCCTCTCCCCCTCTTGGGCGCCCCCGCCTCCAAACTCGTGGAGGCCTCCCTTTTCTCCCTTCCTCTCGCGGGAGGGGAGTCGCCTCCCTCCTCATTGTCATCGTCGGCGGTTGAGGGGTCTGTCTCATCGTTAGACGATATGACCAAGGTGCTCCTTCGGTGAAGCCCACGCCCGGTCCCCTTGACCGTGGTTTTGACCTTCTTCTCCGGCACGTCGTAAGGCGCCGGAAATAGCATCTTAGTAAGAAGTGGGGTTTCTTCATCTTCGGGCAGCGGAGCCGGACTATTAATCTGTCCCGCTAGATCGACCCAGGCCTGAAAAAGAAATTGACAAGAAGGCTTAGTATCCTTCCTCGAAGTGTGTCCTTAAAGACTACACCTTGATGGCTTACCAAATTGGCCTGACGCTTAAAGTTGAGCCCGTGATCTTGGTTAAGGGTGGCGGCGTCTCGCTGCCCTTGAAGAGCACCTTCCAGATATCTTCGTGCGTCGTGCCGAAGAGCCTTAGCAGCGCCTGGTGCTCGGCCGGATTGAACTCCCACAAATAACAGGTCCGGTGCTGACATGGAAGGATCCAGCGTACAAGCATGACCTGGATCACATCAACGAGCTTGATCTTCCGGGTTATCATATTCTGGAGGCATGTTTGGAGCCCCGTGATCTCTTCCAGAGATCCCCAGGCCAGGCCCTTCTCCTGCCAGGAGGTAAGCCGCATCGGGACTCCGGATCGGAATTTGGGAGCCGCCGCCCAGTTGGCGTCGCGCGGCTCGGTGATATAAAACCACCCCGATTGCCATCCCTTCACCATCTCTACGAAGGAGCCTTCGAGCCAGGTGGTATTGGGCATCCTGCCCACCATGGCACCTTCGCACTCGGCCTGTTGGTCGCGCACCACCTTTGGCTTTAGATTGAAAGTCTTCAGCCATAGGCCAAAGTGAGGTGGGATGCGGAGAAAAGCTTTGCACACAACTATGAATGCAGAGATATTGAGGATAAAGTTGGGGGCCAGATCGTGGAAGTCCAACCCATAGTAAAACATCAATCCACGGACAAATGGATGAAGAGGGAATCCCAACCCATGGACGAAGTGTGTGAGAAACACAACCCTCTTGTGGGGATCGGGGGTAGGGACGATCTGCCCTTTTTCAGGGAGTCGGTGAGCAACCTCCTTGGCTAGATAGCCGGCCTCCCGGAGCTCCGTGATGTTCTTCTCCTTAACGGAGGAGGCCATCCACTTGCCTCCAGCTCCTGATCCGGACATGATTGGAGTGTCTTCTCGAACGAGGAAAAGCCAAAAGCTTAGGCGCTAGAGCTCAAGGACGGAAGGACTGGAGATGAAGAAGGGTGTGGGTAAAGGATGAGTGTCCTTATCCCCTTATAAAGACCGCGAATATCGAGCGCCTCCCCACTCGCCTTGAACTCGCCTATTCCCGAGAGCCGTGCAAAACGACACGGTTGGGTTACCCACGCCCGTATTGATGAGAATCCTGTAATAAGGGGGGCACGATCTCTGCTTCAACAAGACATGCCAATGACAACCGCGTCTCGCAACGTGGAGCGGCAGACGAAAAATGGTTCAAAATTACGACCGGACAAACGCGATGTCATGTTGTAAAAGCTGTCAGTGGATTAGACTCGTGTAAGAATATATATTCTCTCTACGGTTATATATGGTTTGTGCGACAGGTCCGGATAAAATCATCGCATCCGAAGACTATCTTGAAGTTCGGAAAGAAGGGAACCCGCCTTGCAATGCCGAAGACAAATCTGCGCGCCGAACTCCTCGTCATTGAAGCCAGGTTCATGGGCTACTGAGGGAGTCCTGGACTAAGGGGTCCTCGGGCATCCGGCCTATTATCCTTTGGGCCATACTGATGGGTTGTGAAGACATGAAGGCCGAAGACTGCACCGTGTCCGGATTGGACTCTACTTGGCGTGGAAGGCAAGCTTGGCGACCGAAGATTCCTTCTCATGTAACCGACTCCATGTAAACCCTAGATCCCCTCGATGTCTATATAAACGGAAGGGGATAGTCCAGAAAGGACAACAATATACTCATCACCATATCCACATAGGCTAGACTTCTAGGGTTTAGCCATTACGATCTCGTGGTAGATCTACTCTTGTAACACTCATATTCATCAATATCAATCAAGCAGGACGTAGGGTTTTACCTCCATAGAGAGGGACCGAACCTGGGTAAACATCATGTCCCCCGTCTCCTATTACCATCGATCCTAGACGCACAGTTCTGGACCCCCTACCCGAGATCCGCTAGTTTTGACACCAACAGGGGGTATCACTGGATAAAACCGAAAACAAGAGGTGGATGTTTTCTAGGCGAAAAAGAACAACAACAAGGATTGGAGAGAGAAAAAAACAATGGTGGGCTTGAAGAGATGGTGTGATCCTTGGAGAAGGATACCTGAATGTTCCAACTATCCCCTTTAATACTAAAGATAGTAAAGAGGGATGGCGTCAACCCTGGACTTTGATCTCTGGTAGGCTAGGCTGAAGATACAATAATCCACATAGCCATCCAATCCGATTTGCCCTCATATGCCACATATCTATACCTATTAATAAATATAATTGATATTGTTGGTCCGTCACGTCTTTTTGCAGAAACCCTCTCATGTTTTTGAGAATAAAATCACAGTCTAGTATGCTCATTCGTCCGTCTGCCAAGCATCACCGTCGACCGGCTAGGCCTCAGCCCGCGCTCTAAATTGGGTCTGGCTACCGACACCCGAAGTTAAAAAAGAAATGTCAAAGGTGTGATTTGAACACATGACTAGCAACATAATCCACTGCATATTTGAACAAATTTGAATGTACAACCGTTTTTTCCTCTCTCGTTGCAACCCATGTGCATATGTGTTACTTTTTCTCTCTCGTTACATCGCATTTGCATATGTGCTATTACCTACGCAAAGCTGCTTGATGCTACTGCTACCATGCTTGCCAGGGCCTCAAGGGCTTTTGGTGTTGTATTAAGACTTATGTCATGTTACGCTGCCTGTTGGGGGCTTTATTAACTTAAAACCGGATACATCTGGCGTTTTCGTTCTAAAGAAAATGAGAGGCCGATAAACCTTGGTGTGCACCTCCGTGCACTTGATGGGCGTTTTTGTGGACAGGAATACTAGTGTTGTACTTGGATACACCATTCGTATTAAATTTGAATGTACAACAGTTTTTCTCTCTCGTTGCAACGCATATGCATGTGTGCTATTTTTTCTTTCTCGCTGCAATGCATATGCATATGTGCTACTACCTACGCGAAGCTGCTTTATGCTAAATTCTTGCAAGTTGGCACCGTCATTTTCCGCAGCCGGGATCGATCCTTGATAGGCCCTCGTCTAGATTTTCGGGAGGTTTCGTTGGTCACTTTCGTCGTCGACTTGTTGGGCAGATACTCATAGCTAAAGGACCTAAGCTGGTGCGTGCTATGCTACTTTGACCACGGAAATTAGCTGAAGAAATTTGCTGCATTCGGAAAATCAAGTGGTATGTAGCAGTATGCATCCAGTTTTTTTTACAAACGCCGCCACTAATCCAAGGCGGCACAGACGCATACGTGGGTGCACACGCACGTCTACATGCTTAATATATACGCCTATGTGAAGACGTTCCGCCAGTTGCTGTAGACTAGTAGAACACAGCTGATCAAATGCCAGTTCGTCGGCCGCCGGGCTACAGTGGTAGTGATCTTGTACACATCTGCATGCCAGCTCATACGTTCGGCACGACAAGTTAACACAAGAAACATTGAAATATGGAAGTGTCTATGACCATGAGAAAGCACTCTGATCGGTCTAGTTTATCATTTTAATCAATCAACGAGCCGTAAACGCTGGGTCTCTCTAAGTTGAATTGTTCAGTGAGGCCTGGACGGCGCGTCGATCGCAAGCGAAGGCGCACGGATCCGCAACGCCTTGATAAAGACCGAATCAGCTCACAAGGTCCCACTTGATTGAGCCGCACTCGTCTAATATTTCCACTCGATGTGATGTGACGAAGGGGAAAAGGTAGTTTGAACTTGGAAGCACAAGAAAACCCATGTCGATGACTCTAGAAATGGCGCAGAGATACAACCTACTCCCTCTGTAAAGTAAATATGAGACATTTAGATCATTACAATAATTATTTTATCGGAGATATATGGCTCTTCCTACCAAGAGTGAAAGCAGGGCTGAAAGTAAATGAGAATCCTAGGATTTTCTGGGCCATTTTTATCCCAGGCTAAGCACGAAAAAGGTATAGCTCGTTCAAAGAGCTCCACTAAAATGGTCGACTATGTACACACGATATAACTTGTTCGATCGTTAGTTACTCCACCTAGAAAGGGAAGCCGTTAAGAAATAGTCTAAAGTTTTTACCTATATTTGTAACACTCACGAGCTGCATTGATGGTGGAGTGACTCCGGGCAATACTCGTCGAGGGATCGATCCCAGACCCTTTCTGAAGCTAAGCTATGACTACTTCTTTCTGAAGCATGAACATTCACTATCAACTCGAAATTTCCGCTTCGCAACTTGTATAATAATTGGGCAGTGATCTGCGCCGGCGCACTTGGGCCGGTCGAGCCCGAGCCGCCCGATACGATTAGCGTGAACCGTTAGATCTGCGCGCGAGTGTGTACCGAATCAACCGTTGCAGCAAAAAAGACATGTTTTGTTGCAACCGTTGTATGAACAGCTAGAACCAGAAAAACAGGAAAGCTGGACCCCCCCCCCCCCCCCCCCCGCGTCTGCTCGTCCCCGATCCACGGCGGCGGCGGCCGGATCCGCCTGTTTTAAGTTCCTCGCGGCCGAATCACGTCGAGGAGGGGCACCCCCATATATCAAGCGGCCTTGGAGTTGCTTCCTCGCGGCTGAATCATGTCTTACATCCGTAATGACCTCCTTGCCTCCATGGATTTGGGCTCGAGCTCCGTTGTCGTTCATGGCCGAAGTCCCCTGAGGCGGCAAGGCCCTGATGGTAGTGAACCGGTGCTGCAACGGTACTACAATCCTGGTGTGGTCTTTCAAGATGCAGCACGGCATGGACGGGATGAAATTGATCTGGTATGATTTCCAATTGCAACCCTAGATCTTTGTTGACAAAAAAATGTTGCAACATTTGATTTCAATTGATGAGCATGAGATTAAAAAGAGAGATGTTCTCAACATACTTGTGTTTGATTTTTGTGTAATGTTTCTGATATGTTATCAATTAATGCTAGCATCTTCCTGCTGTCTGGTAGTAAAATGTTACAAGTATGTGTTGCATTTGCTACGTGCTACTTGCTGGATGTTACATGCTACATCCTAAAATGTTGCGTGCAGGAGTTGTTTTGGAATTATGATTGACATGCTGCATTCACTTTTTTTGTTTGTGTTTTTTGCATGTTTTTTCATGTAGCAAAAAAAACTGACTTGGGTGCTGATTTTGTTGCAGAATGTTGTTGTGGAGCCATCGATTTTCCTTGATGATGATATGCAAAATGTTGCGCATGAAGAAGAAGATGATGGCATTGATCTGAATGATACTCTGGGACATGATAGTGACGATTCCTTGCAGCTGAACACGGAGGTGCAGCTCCAAAACATTGCAATGCCCGTGTGGCCGGTGACAATGCCAATGGAAATGCTGCAACACTTGTTGATGAACCAGACGAAGATATATCATCACAGCCAGTTGTTCCTTTTGCTGGAATGATTTTTGACAATGTTGAAGAAGCTCAGTGTGTTTACAATGAATATGCTTCAAAGATGGGCTTTGGAACTCGCATTGTGACGTCAAAGTATAGTAGGAAAAATAGCTTGGAGCAGAAGCGCATCCTAATCTATAGAGTTTTTGAGTGCATACACTCACAGAAAGATTCTTCGAAGAATGTTTGTGGAAGCATTTTTGACGGGGCTGCAACAAATCAAAGTGATGATGTTGATATGAGCTATGCTAGTAATAAAAAATCTCCAAGCAAACAAGCTGGCATCTATATGGATGTGAGCGACAAGAGGCGAAGAAACTGGTTGGAGCGGTATGATTGCAAGGCTCGTATGGGTGTTAGCCTCAAAGACGGTAGCTAGGTTGTGAGCGACAAAAAGAAAAAAAAACAAGTCAATAAAACTCTAAAACTGCATCATCAATAGCTAGGAAAAAACATACATGAACACCTGAAAAAATCTGTAAAACCTATGAAACATACAAGCACACATAAAAATGTACAGAATAAAACATTGCACTCTAAAATTAGTATTTATACAAGTACATCTGCTATATAATAAAACCTAGGAGATTTTGCTGCACCAAGAAACCTATTTACAAAATTACAGCAAACAAGGATGTCTCTGTGCGGTGTGTGATTCCTTCAAGATCTCAAACAAGTTAATTTTCAACGTCATTCTATTCAGCGTTGGAGCTTGAGATACATAAGTAAGAGTTCGTGAATGAAAAAAATCCCATTTCTCTGTATCCTATAGTTCGTGGATGAACCAAATCCCAAATCCTAATCCCAATTCCATCCCAAATCCCTAGTGAACAGAAGATTCAAATCCACCACCCCGCCCCCTCCCTCGACCCGCGGGAACACCACCCCGTCCCGGTCCGCGCCGGCGCCGGCGCCGGCCCGCGGGAACACAAATGGCTCGCCCGCACTATAACCCACCCTAACCCTAAAGCCAACGGGGGAGGAGGAGACAACAACGAAAGGGAGAGCAGGAGGGGAGAGTTACCATCCGGGGGAGCCATAGATCGCCGGAGAATCGAGATCCGCCCTGGGCCGCCGCCGCCGCTCCTGATCTCCAGGCGCCAACAAGCCCGTCGCCCGCCGGTTGCCCTGCCTCCTCGCACTGAAATGACACCCCCGTGCGGTTGCAGCAAAAACTGGGAAAGGGATAACCCGTGCGCGTTTAAAAAAAATATGGATCTGATAACACGTGGCGCAGACAGCGTCCTTGGATCAAAGGAGATCCAACGCACGGAACGCGACCGGCGCAACGGTTCGGCCGGCGCCCCAGCCACAAACACTTCCCATAATAATTCAAGCATTGGGTGTTCCTAATGATGATGATACTTTCAACGTATTATAGAACTCAATGTTATTAAGACTCAAGTTTCAACTCGGAAACTTTCAATTCTTGCATTTAGTAATTCGGATGTGCACACTTCCTATTGGTGAAACTATCAAGTAAATATATTTTGGTGTAACATCTAGCATTATATATTTTTCGACGGAAACGGTATGTATTTATATTTTCTATTATATCAACAGTAAAACAAAGTCAGAGTTAGCAGGGTGCTAACTGCCTAAGAAAGAAAGCTAAGCTGTTAAATGATGCTGTCTATCCAAGAACTAAACTACAGTAGTATGCTGCTCTCTAGTGGCTAGAGGATGATTTTATTCACCAATAACCGGAAACAATTGCGAAAACTTACTGTAGATAACCATGGAACCAAAAGTACATCACCATCCTACTTTTTCAAACCGACAAAGCAGGGCACACACGCATGCCTGGCACTACAAACTTTTGTACTTAGAGAGAGAAGCCGGGCAATAAAAAGCAAGCAAGCAACGTACTACATGGACTCCATCATCCAACAATAGAAAAAGAACACCACCACTTGGACATAACGCCACAATTCTCCCTCGTTTTGTCAGCCAATGGCCGCAACTGCTCCGAACCTGCTCCAATTGACCACGTTTTCTCCATCGCCGCGCGCCGAGTACAAATAGCGCAACCCTTCCGCAATCTACACAGCGTCAACACACTGAACAATCCATCAGTCACACACTCGACCGAGAAAGAGAACGGGAGAGGTGCAGAGGAGTGAGCAAAGCAACTAAGCAAGCAATGGTGAGTGCTCCTTGCTGCGAGAAGATGGGGCTCAAGAGGGGCCCGTGGACGGCGGAGGAGGACATGACCCTTGTGGCTCACATCGAGCAGCACGGGCACAGTAACTGGCGGGTGCTGCCGAAGCAGGCCGGCCTGCTGCGCTGCGGCAAGAGCTGCCGCCTCCGGTGGATCAACTACCTGCGCCCCGACATCAAGCGCGGCAACTTCACCAGCGAGGAGGAAGAAGCCATCATCCAACTCCATGCCATGCTCGGCAACAGATGGTCCACCATTGCCGCCAGGCTGCCTGGCAGGACGGACAACGAGATCAAGAACGTCTGGCACACACAGCTCAAGAAGCGACTCCAGTCGTCGTCCAAGTCGTCCGGCCAGGCAGCGCCTAAGCGCAAAGCCAATAAACCTGCTGTGGCTGCGAGCACGCTCGAGGATCCGACCTCCGACCCGGTGTCGGCGGAGCAGTCCCTCGCGATGTCGCCGGAGCAGTCCCTCTCGACGTCATCTGCCACCGACTACTCGATGGCCTCGTCGTTGGAGAACACGGGCAGCTCTTCCTCGGAGGAGTTCCAGATTGACGACAGCTTCTGGTCGGAGACACTTGCGATGTCGGTGAACAGCTCCGGTTCCGGGATGGAAACCAGCGACACCTTCGGTGCAGACAGTGCATCGCCGTCGTCGAGCAACAATGAGATGGACTTCTGGGTCACGCTGTTCATGCAGGCTGGTGACATGCATAGTTTGTCACAAATTTAATGAGAAAATTGGGTTATTTTACGTAACATTTTTCTTTTGAAGAAAAGGGGTTTCCCCCGCCCAATTTTTATTGGAAACGAGGCAAGCAAACAATAAAACAACTGTTCCCAGCGCTCAAGCCTAGCCAAAAAAGTAGCTGGGCCAGATTACGGCAACAAAAGGTAAACAAACCTATGAACAGGGAAGTGACCAATCAAGCAAAACAACATAACACCTACATGTCAGACATAATAGCACTAGACGACGACTCTTGTCAAAGGTTATGTTACATAACGGATGTAACTAATAACTATGTTGATATTTCTAGGTAATATGTGTGAGGAAACAGGCGTGTGTGTGGTGTTGGTGCCGGTCATCAAGCCGAGGCAACATTTGGTTACTCATGATGAATTTGCTTACTCATGAAGAAAATGTCTATTTGTTTTCATTTTGTCAAATTTTTGGCACTCAATAAGTCACTTTTTTAGCGAAGGCCACGCCAAAATTATCGATTTTGCATCTTTCTTTTGAGAATATACGAATTAATTCAACTATATCTTATAGGCATGCATCGAGTTGAATGTATAAATCTGTATCACGGGCATCAAACAATTTCACGGAAGGTTTGAGGGAGTTCTTTGAGTTCGCCATGCAAGATTGGTGCAAATGGGTGGCAAAACAATATGGTGTATGTGTGTTAGTTGCCAAAATATGATTATGTACACACTAGATTATGCATGTTGCATCGACACTTGTTGTCATATGGCTTCATGTCTAGTTATACAAAATGGACAAGTCATGGTCTAGTGGATGATGGGTCATCAGATGAATAACAAGGCATGGAGAGCCGGAAGAAGAAGGGATGGAACACCAAGAGGATGGACATGCTGAAGATGACGAACAAATTGATCGTGATGTAGAGGTCAGGCATGATGAAGAGTATGGAAAACATGAAGAGGCCAAAGCGGACACAACAATCACGAGGGGCTTGTTGGACGAAATGGCCCAGGACCCTCTTATTATGTGCAAGAGTTGATTCTCAAAGTGACTACTAATGAGAGAGGCGCTTGTAGAGAGGCTGTCAAACTGACGACAGTTGAGAAACACTCAAAAACTCCATTGCATATGGGTGCAAGCCAAAACACAACCGCTTTAGTGTCATGTTGTTTCTTTATGGACATTAAGGCAAAAACTAACATATTATGTGAGCTTGAGATGTACTTTCCACCCTCATTCTTTGACTGGTACATCTACCGATCTAATTTGTCGGGGACATCACCGATCTAGGGCTGGTGTTCCTGCAGAACATGTTTCCGTACGAAATGTTAAATGGGATCCTCAAATGATACATCCATAACAGGTCCCATCTATATGAGAGCATCATCTAGGGCATTCTGATCGCAAAGGTTAATCTAGTTTTGCAATGACTAAATGAAAGTCGCTATACCTATAGGTCTGCCTCGTTGAAAGGCTCGATGGCGTAGGTCACAAGACCAGAAAGATGGATTTGCACGTGCACTTAGACCAACCCAACCGAGTGGACGACTTCATCAGAGCACACACATTAGTGTTACACCTATGAGTTACATATGTTAAATTTGATTTCATTTGCATGTATTAAATTAAACAAAAAACATGTTGTGCTCATAATGGCATTACATAAGGTTAAATAAACCAAATCGTGTGCAATGTTTCAGTACAATCCAAACGTTTTGCTAAAATGGTGTATGTGCGATGGACGAATTAATGCACACATTTCTACATGAAAAAAAATCACACCAATTCAGGTGTGATGAGTATGATTTCCGCTAACAATTATTGTGCTCAAAATTGTCAGTGATAGGTGCATTCTCGCACACGTTTTGAACTTAATAAATTGTGATCGATCGTCTTCATAATAGCACACAGTTTATGTTATTGCAATCGTGTGTGATGATTTTTTCGTTGCAGACGTTTTCTCAGTGGACAACGAGGGAACCCCACCCCCCCCCTCCCCAAGAAAAAAAATCCCCAACCCGCTTGAGCACACGGTTCCAGGAATTATGTGCGATTACGGATCCAAACCATGTTCGAAGCCCCATTTTGTACTGGTGACTTTTGCTCCATTCTGAGGGACAAATGAAGGGACGGAAAGACTTCCAAGGTCAAAGATACCATTCAAAGAATGTTGTACTTTTCAGCCTGGTAAAATCTTATGGAGGCTAATGTATTGTAAAAAGTCAGATATATGCAATAACATGTTGAATCAATCCTTCATTCTGACTTGAATTCTAATGCCGAATCAAAAAAATCTTGAAAAAAATCACCAAATCAACTGGCAGAAACAGAATGATACAAGCATTTGCTTAGATAGATTCTCATGGATTCTCATGCTTGTAATTTTTCATATTTAACACATATCAGCTTTTTTTTTCAAAGGAGCCAAAGCTCTGTATTAATCAAACATAGCCATTACAAGAAAATACCACCAAATAAAAATACTATCCAATACTTGGAGAGTTCTCTATCCTCTCCATTCCAAACAAGCGGATAACACACGCCGTCCGATATTGTCCACTCTCGAGTTTTGCATTGCCGTTAGAGCAAGAAAGCAATATCCACGGAGGCAGCTAGGAAACCACCGACCAGTCAGGAAGTTTCGATGACCTTGATCCCAAAGGATTCACGGCCTGTAGAAGAAGATGACATTGGGTATACTCACATGCTAATAGATCCCAAAGGATTCATGGCATGTAGAAGAAGATGAAATTGGGTATACTCACATGCTAATAGCAAAGATAGCGGCGCCTAGTGCCAGTATGCTGCTATTTGTTCCAGGTAGCAATAAAAAATAGCGTGCTGTCATGATGTGGCTGCAATAGCAACTGTCAAACCGCAATAGCCGGAGATATCGCACTGCTACTTGTTCCAAATTTGATTTTTTAATTCTAGTTTCCTATGAAATTATATAAGTGCTTGATTACTTATTGTCAATGTGCTTACATACTTATATAAATGATGTTCAATTATAGATATATGTTTATATACTTGTATAAACGATGATGTTACAAATTCAAGCGCACAATTGCTCAAAGTAAATGATATTTTTCTTGCTAATGGTACATGGATGTACAAATAATCTCAACATATGAGTGTTTCTGCAAATCCTCTATGTGGATATAGAGCCCGCTATCCGCTACGCCCACCCCCAATGTGCTATCTGCTGTCGTCTGTTTAAAACATTTATATCATGACTAGACGTCTACCTTAGTCAACGAAATAAGCAACTTTGTTATGGCTAAAGCACCACCATTCAATGGAACGAGCACATCGGTGCTCGACTGGGACCGGCGACGTCGCACCTACGAACCATCCCACGAACCCTATGAAGATGCAAGTGAGATTTGATCTAGATTAGATTGATCCCCAACATAACGCAACAGAGAGGAGAGTTGGTGAGCATGTTGATGCAAATTCCCGCAACTAGGTTATACCTCCTAGCCGCGAGAATTTTTCTCTTAAACTGATTCGTAGATCGAGCAAAAAACATATAGTTCCTCTATATGTACGAAACCACTGATCTGACAGAACTTCCCTGTCTAGAACAAGAGTAGCGTCAAAAAACTAGAGGGAGATGTGGAGTAGCCTAACGGCGTATGAACTTTTCGCGCGCGAGAGAGATGGGAAGCCTCCTAACAAAAGAGAGATGTCCTTGGAGGGTTTCCCCTCTCATATATATATATATATAGGGGTGCGGGAGGTGGGGCTGCCTTGGAGGAGAAGGTCCGTCTCACCAAGGGTGGGCGCCATGCCAAACCCTAGACCTATAGGCCCATGTGGCTACCCCCCCCCCCCCCCCACACACACACACTTTGGCCTAACCTAGTGATCAGACCATGGCGCCCTATGTAATTATTCTGGAAGGTTATGGAATACTCTATAACCCTCCATGAACTTCCGATGATATTCCAATCTCCGAGGATTTTCCTGGTTTTCCAAAACTTCTCCGAATTTTTTCGATATACTTATGGTTTTCTCTTAAAAACCTTTTCAAACTTTTTTGGTGAATTTCTCTCACACTCCAATTACTCCTAATTCTTAATAGATCGGTAACCCTTAAGCATGTGACACCAAAGGTTCGGTAATGCGTAGACATGACCCGGAAGTCCTTCCGTCAATGATCAATAGCAGAACCATGGACATCCATATTGACCCGTACACCCATAGAAGTAATATTGAGTAACCTATTGTTCCCATGTTCTATTACCTTTGCTTCGTGGCACTTGACAAAACCCGAGATGAGATTTATTGGTATCCCCGTGAACTAACTTTTGATTATTATACCAAGTTCTCCTTGCTACCAATTTTGTACTTTTTTGGTTTCCGTGTTCCGGCATCCCTGTGATCATGCCATGCTATGTATGGCCAGACGATGATGGATATTGTAATACCGAGAGGGCCCTAAGAATATCTCTTCATCATTGCATAAGCAAAATTCAGTCTTGAACTATCAAGTCCCTTGTCATACTTTTGGATGCACCTATAAGTTCTTGTTATGATCACCCTATTATGGGTAATGTTTGACAAACCCCAAAGCACGACATACGATATGATGGTACTTGATACTCTCGTGATCTAACGATTATGCATACATTAACATCTTTGTGATTATACCAATATCCAGTGACAATATAATCAAGTTGTATATCAATCGATTAGATCTATTCAACACAGTTGTTCTCCAACAATGTGATCTCATTGTTGTTGGTGTACTTGTTATTTTAACTATGCCCATGATCAGAAAAAGAGGTCCATCGTGCTACACTTGAGCTAGTCTATTTGTTGTTATTATCCCACTCATGCAACTGAGTTTTCCTCTGAATCTCTTTTATATTGCAAACTCGAGAAACATTGAAATTATGCACAAAAAATAAATATTAATTACAAACAAGGAAATAAATAATAATATTTATTATTGCATCTATGCATATTTCCTTCACATCATGGTCGACCACACGCCACACTACTAGCTGCAAACGCAAGCCATCCACCAGATATCAAAACCAAGAACATCATGCTTGAATTAGAGTACAACTCCCCGCTTGGGGACTTGAGGACGCAAAGAAGGATGTGTAGACTGCGAGAAAGCTATATTTGTTGCCGTTGCTGCCACCCTGCGTTTGATGTTGTTATTTTCCTCGTTGGTGAACTGCAAAATCATGCTAAACGAGGCGAGAAGGAACGTCGCACCAACATGTACCTTCCTCTAGAAAGTTACAAGGCGTAGTGGCACGACCAAGTCCAATGTCTTAGCTTTGGAATAGTGTTCAAGGAGGTGTCCATAAGACACCAGGGGATCGACCTTGCGTACCCCAAGTCCTGATGACCATATACTAGTAGGAAACAGGGTATTAGTCCCGGTTCTAGAGGGCCTTTAGTCCTGGTTGGCTTACGAACCATGACCAAAGGAAGTCCACGTGGCCGCTGTGGGGCGCCCAGGCAGGAGGACCTTTAGTCCGAGTTTGTAACACCAACCGGGACTAAAAGGCAGCCACGTGTCAGCAGCTCGCAGGCGCTAGGTTTTTGTTCTTTTAAAAGGGGAGTTAGGGGTTTTGGAGGGTTAATTTAGGGGTTTAATATTGTGTTAGCTAGCTAATAGAGAGAAGTGGCCTCTCTTTTTCCGTGCTTGGTCGACGCTAGCTACTATACATATAGAGAGAACTCGACGATAGCTAGTAAGCAAATGAAGGCACCATTAATGAAACAACATCGTGATCATGTACATATATAGAGAGAAGAGTGGCCTCTCTTTCTCCGTGTTTGGTCAAACAACAAATTTTGTATATCTATCCAATGCTACTACATATATACAATATAGCATCCCTGGCATCATCAAGCGCCAAACTCCCATTGAACTTCCGTATGGTATTCTCCCTTCTCATTTATGTTGTGGTCAAGAAAGAATCCCGTCAATTCCTCTTGAATTCCTTATATGCGATCATGTGGTAGGAGTTCATCCCGCATCTGCCAGATCTAATTTAAAGAAGGGGGTCAATACATATGTATGAATGAAACTCAACACAGTTGATGGTAATAAAATAAAATTGTGAATATTATTGTTTACGTACTTGAAATTGTTTGTCAGAGTAGCCCCGCTCAAAGGTCGAGTAGCGAATGAACTCGCCAACATAGTATCCACATAAATTATTCCCGCTTTCTTTCCACAAGAACTTTACGAGAATAGAGTTCAACCAAATTGATAATCAAGCATGATAATGATATTAATGGAACAAGAATCAATGAGAGATGCGCGGAACTAGCTAGTACTACTTACTCTGGGGTGTGTAAATCGCAGCTCCTTCTGCAGACCCGAAACCATTCCAGTGTACTCTTTCCAAACCCTACCAGGTAAAGAAAATGATTACTAGATATGAGAAAATGAACGAAAGTTGCCGATATGGTGCGATAATGATTGAACTTACTTCTGGAGCATTAAAGTTATGTCCGCATACTCATGGGGATCTTTACGTCTCGAGTCTAAGACAGTTACTACTCCCCGGTCAAGATTAATCTCTAGCAGAATAAAGTGGAACATGTGCACGCATAACTCATCAATTACATTACTATAACCTTGAGTAAGTGAAACCGAATATGCACAAGACAGTAACACTCACTTCAAGTTGTAAGTAATGAGTATTTTTCCCTTTGTTTTGATGTCGAAGGAACGATTCTAGCAAGTTTTCCTCAGTAGCATTGACTCTGTTTTGAACCAACCATTCATTTACGGTATTTGGGCTAATGAACCCAAGGTCATAGATTTTTCCCTTTTTGCATTCGACGATCTCCAATCTGCATAATATAGTGAGCATAATTATATATACATGCAATGAACAAGCTGACTATAGAGACTTAATTACAGAAGTAATACTTACAGACAGTAGCAAGTCATGAGTTGTTTGTCGAGGGCCTCTTGATTGAATAACTGAAATAACTCCACAAATTCAATAGGCATCAGGTCGAGTCCAATAAAGTCGTGCTCATCTTTAATTCTCACCATCAAACTATCCTTCCCAGACTTCCTGCGGGTATCCATGTACCATTCATGCAATCTTCGCATCATCGTTGTTAGGGGACGATGATTAGGTTTGATGAGAGTCTTCCCGTGATCTTATCTGAAGATATCTACTACCTCTAACATTTCAAACTCTACATCATCGCTCAGGTAATCACCAAGATTGGTATCGGGCAGTAGCCCCGGATGATTAGGGACGATATCGCTAGACAACTTGAGCGAGGGGCACGATTGCTTCGCCTGTTCGCCAAGCTGGGGAATTGTTTTCCCACTTCTTCATTTTGCTAATCTTGCATCACTGGAAGTACTTCCCGACCACCGCGCTTCACCATATGTCTTTGCAATACAACGGTCACAGTTGGATTTCGGCGGAGTCGGTGGTGGTCGCGTAAGGGCATCCAGAGTGCGCTTCACTTTCACCAGATCTACCCTTTCCTTCGGAGGTGGAGGTTTCCATTCAAAATGGGCCTCCACTTCGGCTTCCACGGTTTCATCGGTTTCCTCACCAGTCCTCTCATATGGTAACTTTGGAAGACTTTTTAGGCTTGGACCAAATCTCTATACCTTTCCGCCTCTTGTACTGCTAGCCGCCGGAGTGGCGGCGTCTCTCTTCCACCGTTGCTGAGGCGACGGAGTCTGCTGACATGCCGGAGGACGTGGAGTGCCCTCACGCGCCAGATGAGGCGGAGGTGGAGGCGGAGTGCCCTGACTTATTGGAGGAGGAGGAGGGGGAGTGATACCTCACCAACGTATCTATGATTTATGAAGTATTCATGCCATGTTTACAATAGTTTTATATGATTTTGGTATAATTTGGTTAGAACTAACCCGGACTGACGCTATTTTCAGCAGATCTACCGTGGTGTTGTTTTTGTGCAGAAATAGAAGTTCTTGGAATGCAATGAAAATCAACGGAGAACTTTTCTGAAAAATATAAAAAAATACTGGAACAAAAATCTACCGGAGGGGAGTCCGATGGCCCCCACGAGGGTGGGCCCGCGCCCACCCCCTGGGCGCGCCCCTGTGCCTCGTGGACTTTCCGTGGGGCCCCCTGACCTGTTCTCGACGCCAACCTCTCCTATAAATACCCAAACCTCCAGAAAATAACCTAGACCGGAAGTTCCGCCGCCACAAGCCTCTGTAGCCATGAGATATCAATCTAGGCCCTCTCTGGCACCCTCCCGAAGGGGGCCATCATCACCGGAGGCCATGGAGGAGGATCCCGGAGGGGCCATCATCGCCATGAAGGCCAAGATCCAGAGGGAGAACCTCTCCCTATCTAGGAGGGAGGCCATGGAGGAGGAAGCACAAGGGGGAGAACCTCTCCTCCTCTCTCTCGGTGGCACCGGAGTGCCATCGGGAGGGGAATCATCGTCGCGGTGGTCGTCTTCATCAACATCACCATCCTCATCTCTTTTACGTTTTCCACTCTCCCTCACCCCACCGTAATCCCTACTTGAACATGGTGCTTTATGCCACATATTATGATCCAATGATGTGTTGCCATCCTATGATGTTTTGAGTAGATATCCTTTGTCTTTGGGTTGATTGATGATCTAGATTGGTATGAGTTGTATGTTTCATTTTGGTGTTGTCCTATTGTGCCCTCCATGTCACGCAAGCGTGAGGGATTCCCGCTGTAGGGTGTTGCAATACGTTCATGATTCGCTTATAGTGGGTTGCTTGAGTGACAGAAGCATAAACCCGAGTAAGGGGGTTGTTGCGTATGGGATAAAGGGGACTTGATGCTTTAATGCTATGGTTGGGTTTTACCTTAATGATCTTTAGTAGTTGCAGATGCTTGCTAGAGTTCCAATCATAAGTCCATATGATCCAAGAAGAGAAAGTATGTTAGCTTATGCCTCTCCCTCATATGAAATTGCAATGACGACCACCGGTCTTGTTAACAATTGCCTAAGACAATTCCGCACACCTATCCATCATTATTCCACACTCGCTATTTATAATATTTAGTAATATATTCTAACTTTATGGTAATAGCACCTACTTTTATATTTTATCTCTCCGATACCATGCAAAGTTATCCTCTTCATACCCACAACGTAGTTTTATTTCTTGTTTCTAGTTGGAAGCAAACGTTCGGTGTACGTAGAGTCGTATCAGTGGCAGATAGGGCTTGAGAGAATATTGATCTTACCTTTAGCTCCTTGTGGGTTCGACACTCCATACTTATCACTTCCACCTTTGGGAATTGCTACGATGATTCCCTGCACTTGGGGATTATCAAGGAGGAGGAGGAGGAGGAGGAGGAGGAGGAGGCGGAGTGCACTGACGCGGTGGAAGAGGAGGAGGAGGCGTCCAGTTTGCAAGCTTGATCTACTCCTTTCTCTATAGACATGTACTCCATAAAGCATTTTCCAGATGATTCTCCCCTTCACCTGTCGGGTAATCAAGCTCCAGCTCCTCAAATCCCTCCATTATTTCATCCACCGTCACAATAGCATAGCCATGTGGAATCAGACGGCAATGAAAAGTTCCCTCAGCTTGAGAAGCTACAACAGAGTCGACCGCCGCCTTCAAGGTCAGGTTCTGGCATTTCATCATTAGCTTGCAATGTTCAGCCTCCGTGGTACTATCCACGGGGTAGCGAGGAGTCGTGAAATCAGGCTGAAGGAGCTCCGTGGAAGCCACGCTGCTTCTCCGTTGAGATGGTGGGATAGCTTCTGGGGCGGCGTCGAAGCAAGGATCTTCATGCCGCTGAGATGGTTTGCCGGTAACTCACTGGCTCTCAAGTTCCTCTAATTTTGCTAATCTTACACTGAGCTTCTGCATTTAGCTTGCTTCCAGTTTCCTCTTTCTCTCTCAGCTTCTATAGTCACCGCTGTCGAGAAACCCATGCACCCATGGAACAGGGCCTAGTGTGCCTCGTGTTCGTCCAGGGTGTTCAGGGTTCCCGAGGGCCTCTATCAGCTTGTCCTTCTCTCTTTCGAGAATGAACGTCCCTTCCTGCACTGCCATGATATATTTCCGAAGCTTCCGAATGGGTATTGCAAGTTGCTCGTCTGTCCAAACACACTCCCCTATTTCTGGGTCCAAAGTTCCCCCAACCCCGAAGAACCAAGTCCTTGAACGATCTGGCTAGTGCAATGTCGTTGGTTGGACCCCTTTAGCAAGCAGGTCTTGCTCAGCTTTGTCCCACAACAACCGGGCTTTGTAGTAGCCACCCGACCCCGTGTGATGGTGATACTTCTTCTTTGCAACATTTTTCTTGTTTGTCAGTGACCTTTTCGTACCCTTCGCCGATTTCTTGTAGGCCACAAATGCGGGCCAGTGATCTCTTATCTTCTCATATCGACCGATGAATTTTGGAGACACATCTTTGTTGACAAACTTTGTGTTCAACTCTTTCTTCCAGTTCCTAAATAGTTCTGCCATCTTCTTAAGAGCAAACGCCTTGACCTTTCGCTCTATAACTGGGTTATTCAGATCCTCCACTTGCGCTAGGCTGAATTTTTCATCAGCGAGGTACAAAGATCATCTTTTTGTCTGTCCTGGACATAATAAACTTCAGCGTCCTTATTCTTATTCCATTGTTGGACGCTGATCAGGACGCTTTCCCTAACAACAACTCCGCACTGATGTACAAATGCGTCCTTGGTCCGCATGGGAGCAATCGGTTGGCCATCTTTCGCGACATCCTTGCACAAACTTTTCTTCGGGCCTCGTCTCCTTACAGAAGTTTGGCTCAATCCGGAGGGCTAAAAGAAGAAAGAAGCGTTAATATATACCTCGCCGGACTTTGCAACAGTACCCTCCTCCCTTCGGTCACCGGAGTCGTCATCATGATCTCCTTCCTCCGCCATTCGATCACCAGAACCGTCATGATCTCATTCCCCCTCCATTGTTGGATCACCGGGGCCGTCATCCTCTCCTTCCTGACCATCGGTGTCGTTGAGAAATGACAAGGGATCACCTCCGGCGAGGATTATATCCCCCAACAACTATTCTTATTCTAAGTCTATTTCCATAGTTTCTTCAAATATTACAACATGAGAGATGGATTAGTGGCAAACATAGACCTAACTAATCACAACAAGGAATCATATGCATATATGAGCAATGAATTAGTTGCGGACCGCCTCTCTCATGCATGTCCGCCGTCCCCCCTCATGTCGAAGTTATCTGGGTTATACTTTCAGGAGAGGACACTTTGCAAAAAATAATCGCTATGCAGGAGATCAAACTATCAATTCAAACCCATTGACCTATGTCGGCCGCCTATTGAATAAATAAAGTCCCTTCGGTTCACTGAGGTAAGACTGGTGAATTAGACGCCAATATATAGTACTATACATAACAATTACAGGTAGGGGCGGGAGGGGGTAGATCGACAACGCTCTTTCTTCATCTAGGGTTTGGGTGGCCTCGAGAGTTGGTCGGGCGAGCGGACCGCCTCTCTCATGCATGTATGACGTCCCCCCTCATTTCAAAGTTATCGGGGAGGGGGTAAATTTTAACTTGGTGAGTCTTTTAACTCATTTTGAATATATGAACAATTTAACTTGGTAAATTTTAACTAATTTGTATGAACAAACAAATATTCTATGAACAAAAAAACATCGTATGAACATTTTCTATATATATACATCCATATATACATACATACATACATATATACACATACATATATACATATACCAAAAATGCTATATAAATACACACATACATATATATACATACATATATACACATACATACATACACATCCATACATACGTACGTACATACATGGAAAAATGCTATATGAACAAGAAAATGTACGAATAAGGAGACAGTGGGCATAGCAGTGGTGGCGGCAGAGCAGAGTAGGAGCGGCGGCGGCTAAGCAGAGCAGGGGCGGCGGCGGCTAGCAAAGCGTAGGGGCGGCGGCAGCACAGGGGAAGGGGCCGGGGAGCTCACTAGGGGTTGGCGTCGGGGCGGGGAGCGCCCTCGGGCGTCGGGGCATGGCGGTCGGCGTCGGGGACGGCGGAGCAGCCTAGCGGCGTCGTGCGTTTCGGTGTCGGGGGAGAGAATGGGGAGAAAACTACTAAGTGTTGGCTTATATAGCAAAGCCTTTAGTACCAGTTGGTGGCTCCAACCGGGACTAAATGCCACCCTTTCGTCCCGGTTGGTGCCACCAACCGGGACTAAAGGTGTTTTTCGCCAGCCCAAAGGGCGGGAAGCAGAGACCTTTGGTCCCGGTTGGTGGAACCGGGACCAATGGGCTTGTGTTGTAACTGGTGTGGTGTGGTGGGAGTTTAGTCCCACCTCGCTTGCCGAGAGGCGATCGCTGTGGTTTATTAGCCCCGCTGCGATAGACTCATCGAGCTCCTCTCTAATGCAGGCCTGTTGGGCCTAATGTTCTTCTATGCCCTGTTGGGCATACTTGCCCAGTGGGCCTGCATCCTGGCCCACATGTAGGTGGGTTTCTAATCGTATGCAGGTCGTGGTGGCCTAGTAGGCGGGCAATTTTTTGCATATGTTATTTTTAAAAAAAATTAATGTTATTTTTTGCATCTATTAAATTTAGTTATATAGTTTGAGTTGCATAAATTTTATATAATGCCAGTTGCATAAATTTTATTTTTTATTGATTCTTTTTAGTTGATTCTTTTTGTATTAGAGTTTTATAAAAGCTTTTTAGTTTGCTATTAAAGTTTGTAACAAAAAACCTTTATGAAAATTCTTTTTGCTATTAAAGTTTTTAACAAAAAACACTTTTATAATTTTAGTTGCATAAATTTTATATATTTTTAAGTTAATATTATTTTGATCATAACTAGATCAAAGCCATCATTAGAATAGTTGTGGAGAGAAAGTCTTCGCTTTTTCTTCGCATGTGTCCCTTGCTTATTGCGCCGTAACCATGGATAATCTTCATCATTTAACAGGGTGATTGGGTAAGCCTTGACTTTGAAGGGAGGAATTTCATGAAACTATTCACAATCTTCAGACATGTCTGTCTTGCCCTCCACTCTCACGATGTCTCTTTTCCCTGAAAGAACTATGTGGCACTTTGGCTCATCGTATGATGTATTCGCTTCCTTATCTTTTCTTTTTCTTGGTTTGTTACACATGTCCTTCACATAGAAAACTTGCACCACATCATTGGTTAGGACGAATGGTTCGTCTGTCTACCCAAGATTTTTTAGATCCACTGTTGTCATTCCGTACTGCGGGTCTACCTGTACCCCGCCTCCTGACAGATTGAACCATTTGCACCGAAAAAAGGGACCTTAAAATCATGTCCATAGTCAAGTTCCCATATGTCCACTATGTAACCATAATATGTGTCATTTACCCTCTTGGTTACTGCATCAAAGCGGACAACGCTGTTTTGGTTGGTGCCCTTTTGATCTTGGGCGATCATGTAAAATGTATTCCCATTTATCCCGTACCCTTTGTAAGTCAATACAGTCGAAAATGGTCCCCTGGCCAACGAGTACAACTCATATGCAACAATGTTGTCACCTATGAGATGTGTTTGCAACCAACTGCTGAAAGTCCTGATGGGTTCACATGTAATCCAGTCGTCACACTGTTCCGGGTGTTTGGAGCGCAAAATATTCTTGTGTTCATTGACATACGGGGCACCAAGGCAGAATTCTGTAGAACTGTGTAGTGTGCTTGAGACCAAGAATGCCTGTCCCTACATATTATTGAGTCCGCTCCTAGCGTGCCTTTTCCAGTCAGTCTCCCCTCATACCGCGATTGAGGGAGACCAATCTTCTTAAGGTCAGGAATGAATTCAATACAAAACCCAATGACCTCCTCTGTTTGATGGCCCGTGGAGATGCTTCCTTCTGGCCTAGCACGGTTACGAACATATTTATTTAAGACTCCCATGAACCTCTCAAAGGGGAACATATTGTGTAGAAATACAGAGCCCAGAATGGCAATCTCGTCGACTAGATGAACTAGGACGTGTGTCATGATATTGAACAAGTATGGTGGGAACACCAGCTCGAAACTGAGAAGACATTGCACCAAATCACTCCTTAACCTTAGTAGAATTTCTGGATCAACTACCTTCTAAGAGATTGCATTGAGGAATGCACATAGCTTCCCAATGGCTAATCAAACATTTTCCGGTAGAAGCCCCCTCAATGCAACCAGAAGCAGTTGGGTCATAATCACATGGCTGTCATGAGACTTCAGGTTCTGGAACTTTTCTCTGGGATATTTGTTATTCCCTTTATATTCGACGAGAAGCCAGACGGCACCTTCATACTGAGCAGGCATTCAAAGAAGATTTCCTTCTCTTCTTGGATAAGAGCGTAGCTGGCAGGACCTTCATACTGCTTTGGATGCATGCCTTCTTTTTTGTGCACATGTTGCTGGTCCTCCCGTGCCTCCAGTGTATCTTTTTTCTTCCCATACAGGCCCAAGAAGCCTAGTAAGTTCTGATTGCTCCCTCACTATAGTGCCAGAACACTCCTGTTGCTAGGACTACGTCGGTGTTTCCCCAAAGAGGAAGGGATGATGTAGCACAACGAATGTAGGCATTTATTTTAATAAAAAAATGTAGTGGGGTTTTTACCCTACTGTTTATAGTCAAAAAAAGGTAGGTATTTCCCTTAGTGATGAAACCAAGGTTATCGAACCAGTAGGAGAACCAAGCAACACAACGTAAACAGCACCTGCACACAAATAACAACACCTCGCAACCCGACGTGTTAAAGGGGTTGTCAATCCCTTTCGGGTAACGATGCCAGAAATTTGTAGTAGATTGAAATAATAGATCATAAATAAATAAAGTGCAGCAAAGTATTTTTGTATTCTTGGTTTAAGATATCTGAATAAAAATGCAAATGAAAAGTAGATCGCAAGCAAATATATGAGGAAGAAGACCCGGGGGCCGTAGGTTTCACTAGTGGCTTCTCTCGAGAAAGATAACAAATGGTGGGTAAACAAATTATTGTTGGGCAATTGATAGAAACTCAAATAATTATGATGATATCCAGGCAATTATCATTACATAGGAATCACGTCCAAGATTAGTAGACCGACTCCTGCCTGCATCTACTACTATTACTCCACACATCGACCGCTATCCAACATGCATCTAGTGTATTAAGTTCATGGAAAAACAGAGTAATGCAATAAGAATGATGACATGATGTAGACAAGATCCGTTTATCTATTGCGTAGATATAGATCCCATCTTTTATCCTTACTAGCAACGATACATACGTGTCGATTCCCTTTCTGTCACTGGGATCAAGCACCGTAAGATCGAACCCACTACCTGGCACCTCTTCCCATTGCAAGATAAATAGATCAAGTTTTCCAAACATAACCCAAAATCGGAGAAGAAATACGAGGCTATAAGAGATCATGCATATAAGAGATCAAAGAAACTCAAATAAATTTCATGGATATAAAAAGAAATGACTGATCATAAACTCAAAGTTCATCAGATCCCAACAAAACACACCGCAAAAAGAGATACATCATATGGATCTCCAAGATACCATTGTATTGAGAATCAGCGAGAGAGAGGAAGCCATCTAGCTACTAACTATGTGTGACGCCCCAACACCGATGCTCGAGAAGTCTTCCATAGGTTCCGGGTTTCTCCGTGTGTTTTATTTTTGCATTGCATCATGCCATCATGCCATTATTATTGCACCCGTTTCAAAACTCTTTTAAATAAATTGTGTGGATCTTCGATCCATTTAAATCGAGGGAAGAGTGACTTCTCTTTATAACATATCCTCCTAATAATTATGGACTATTATTAAATATTCCATTCTTTTGGAATTAACCGTTGACGCACTTGCAAATAAATCCCAATGCCTTGGTTATTTCAATTCTTGGTCTCCGACTTGTCCTCTTTTTCTTTTATCGTTTTATCGAGGCTCTTCCTAAGTGTTCAACATTTTTGGAAACTTCGGATCCGTACTCCTTTCAAACGAGTTGAATTAAATTCAAATACATTTGAATTTATTCTTTCAATCTTGGTATTTCCTAATTTTCTCGGTCCTAACATATTTTTGTGAGTCCGGGAAAACTATCCGCGCGTCCAACTTCGTCTCCTATCCTCTCTTTCTTTTCTTCCTTATCTCTATTTTTTTCTTTTGAGTGGGAGAGAGGGTGCCCAACAGGCCATTTAGGCCCAGCTGCACCTCAGGCCAGCCGCAGCCCACTTGGGCCTCCCTAGGCCCAGCCCCCACCTACAGTTAACCCTAGCGCCAGGGAGCTTCTCCCCTTGCGCCGCCACAGGAACGAGGAGCCCGATCCCATCTCCCCTCCTCACCTCTCGTTCCTTCCTGTAGTGAACCCAGACCCACTCGATCCCCATCTCCAGCGCCCACGCTCCTCTCTCCTCTCGCCCGAGCCATGGCCTCTCCCTTCCTCTCGCTGCCGCCTCATCTCGCCGGTTCGTCATCGTCGTTTTTGACAGGAGCAGCTACTCACATGGCCGCTAGCCCCCGCAGTGCCGGCCGGCCTGCCGCCGCCATCGTGAGCCTGCGCCCCCGCCGGCTACCAATCCCCTCGCCTCGCGTCTCTGTTTCTCCTCACATCGCATGAAGCACTCCCACGCCACCAGTGAAGGCCAACTCTGCGGCACCTCCGGTCGCTGCCGTCCAGGACTACCCCAAGCTCATGCTGCAGTCGCTGCCCGAGCCGTCCTCTCCGGCCAACTCTGCCGTGCCTCGCCCCTTCCTCTGCTCCCTTTCGTCCTCCTCCTCGTTGCTGCCATAGCCACAAGCCGAGGCTTGCCTCGCCACCCCTTCAACCGTCCTGTGCCCGCGGTCGCGCAACACCATTTTTGCTACTTCTATGAGCATGTGGCCCTTGTTGGACCGAACGCCTCCATCCCCAATCCGTCAAGTTCCCCGGAGCTCACTTGGACACCAAGTACAATGATGATCCGCGAAGACCCTAGCTGCGCCAAGTTCCTCTTCGACCAACGTACAACTACCGGTGCACTCCTCAAGTCCGACTACAACGTGAACAACTACCGTCTCCGAAGAACCGTACCCGGACCGTCAAGCACCTTCTCCGAGGATTTTGCCAAGTACCATGACCTGACGACCCTCGAACACGTCAAGTACCACTACCGTCAAGTACCTCTTCGCAAGACCAAGTTCCTCTATGACATGTGTACGACTTCCGCCGCCATGATTTTTCGACAAGATGTCATGAGCCTCTACTTCCACTACCGCTCTGATGATCGCCGATGAACGATAGGACAACTACTTCGACTACCGTCGCGTGAACCACTACTTCCCTCGACGTCCGAGAACGTCTACTTCCCCTACACCGCTTCGAACTCGAACCCCTCCGATAATGCATGCTTCGAAGGTATAACCCCAAGACGACCATCCGAGAACGTTTGCATGTGTTGTATGAGATGCACCCGTTGTCTGCACCGTGTCCGAGTTGTCACTTGCTCGGTCCTCCTCTTTTGTCGCTAACCCGTGGGGACCCGGTATCTGGGAGAACCCCACCATCCTTGCATGTCATGCCCCGTCACTCTTCCTTTTGCACCGGCATCTCAATCGAGTTACCGGAAACCGGGACGTTGCCGTGGCACCGTTTCGTTATCGTTGCCGTGGCACTCCTTTTCTTTTCCGCCATGATGACAACTGCTTATTAATATGCTCTTATCAACGTTTCCATAAATACTGCATAAAACTTGCACATGTCATTCGCATCATGATAATAACATTTAAATGTTTAAAATTGTTGTTTGCTTTAAATTACTAATGCATATGGGGATTTACCGGGTTTGTTGTTTGTTATATCCGGCCCCATTTAAATTGTTTAGATGGTGTAGTTTTGTTATACTTCACCTCTTGCCATGCTTAACAACATTTAATATTGTTGAGTACATAACCGAGAGAGAACTAAATAATGGATGTGGTGTTCCGTCAATATGCAACCCGTTGCATATTGAGCTCCACTTAATTTGTAGTTTTGGTTGTTGCCCTTGCCATGTCATGCATATTTAAACCGGACATGCATCATACTTGGTTGTGCATCATGCCATGCTTATGTGTTGGTTGTTTACCTTGTTGTTTGGTCTTTTCCGGTGTTGCTTCTTTGGGTTAGTTCCGTTAACGTCGCGTTTGTGAGGACCCGTTCGACTACGTCCATTTTTCTTCTTCATGGACTCGTTCTTCTTCCTTGCGGGATTTCAGGCAAGATGACCATACCCTCAAAATCACTTCTATCTTTGCTTGCTAGATGCTCGCTCTTTTGCTATGCCTATGCTGCGATACCTACCACTTTCTTATCATGCCTCCCATATTGTTGAACCAAGCCTCTAACCCACCTTGTCCTAGCAAACCGTTGTTTGGCTATGTTACCGCTTTGCTCAGCCCCTCTTATAGCGTTGTTAGTTGCAGGTGAAGATTGAAGTTTGTTCCTTGTTGGAACATGGAGATGTTGTTCCTTGTTGGAACATGTTTACTTGTTGGGATATCACAATATATCTTAATTAATTAGTGCATCTATATACTTGGTAAAGGGTGGAAGGCTCGGCCTTATGCCTGGTGTTTTGTTCCACTCTTGCCGCCCTAGTTTCCGTCATATCGGTGTTATGTTCCTGGATTTTGCGTTCCTTAGGCGGTTGGGTAATAATGGGAACCCCTTGACAGTTCGCCTTGAATAAAACTCCTCCAGCAATGCCCAACCTTGGTTTTACCATTTTCACTAACAACCTACCACCTTCCCTTGGGTTCTGCAGACTCAAGGGTCATCTTTATTCTAACCCCCCCCCCCCGGGGCCAGTGCTCCTCTGAGTGTTGGTCTGAACTGAGCTGCCTGCGGGGCCACCTCTGGGAAACTTGAGGGTTGGTTTTACTCGTAGCTAGTCTCATCTGATTGAGCCCTGAGAACGAGATATGTGCAGCTCCTATCGGGATTTGTTGACACATTCGGGCGGTGTTGCTGGATTTGTTTTAACCTATCGAAATGTCTTGAAGAACCGGGATACCGAGTCTGATCGGAATGTCTCGGGAGGAGGTCTATTCCTTCGTTGACCGTGAGAGCTTGTCATCGGCTAAGTTGGGACACCCCTGCAGGGATTTGAACTTTCGAAAGCCGTGCCCGCGGTTATGGGCAGATGGGAATTTGTTAATGTCCGGTTGTAGAAAACCTGAAGTTGACCTTAATTAAAATGCATCAACCGCGTGTGTAACCGTGATGGTCTCTTTCCGGCGGAGTCCGGGAAGTGAACACGGTGTTGGAGTTATGCTTGACGTAGGTTGTTCTAGGATCACTTCTTGATCATAGTTTCTCGATCGTGCTTTGCCTTCTCTTCTCGCTCTCTTTTGCGTATGTTAGCCACCTTATATGCTAGTCGCTTGCTGCAGCTCCACCTCATACCTTTACCTTACCCATAAGCTTAAATAGCCTTGATCGCGAGGGTGTGAGATTGCTGAGTCCCCGTGACTCACAGATACTTCCAAACCCAGCTTGCAGGTGCCGATGAGTCCGTGCAAATGACGCAACCAAGCTCAGGAGGAGCTCGATGAAGATCTTGTCCTTTATGTTGTTTGGTTCTAGTCGATCAGTAGTGGAGCCCAGTTGGGGTCGATCGGGGATCTGTGTAGCATTCGGGGTAGTCTTCTTTTATTTTGGTTCCATAGTCGGACCCTGATTGTATCTGGATGATGTAATGCTTTATTCATGTATTTGTGTGAAGTGGCGATTGTAAGCCAACTATGTATATTTTTCCCTTATGTATTACATGGGTTGTGTGAAGATTACCTCACTTGCGACATTGCTTTCAATGCGGTTATGCCTCTAAGTCGTGCTTCGACACGTGGGAGATATAGCCGCATCGAGGGCGTTACACTACGGACCGGAAGGTCTACAAAGAACTACACACGCATCATCGGAGAGGCACCAATGGAGGTGGTGAACCCCATCCGAGATGGTGTCTAGATTGGATCTGGTGGTTCTGGACTCTGCGGCGGCAGCATGAATATTTCTTCGACTCCCCTAGGGGTCCGGTATTTTGGGGGTATTTATAGAACAAAGAGGTGGTCTGGGGGGCACCCGAGGTGGGCACAACCCACCAGGGCGCGCTTGGGCCTGCTCACGTGCCCTGATGGGTTGTCCCCTCCTCGGGACTCCTCCCAGGTGCAACCAGGGCCCAACATGTTCCTTCTGGTCCATAAAAAATCTCCGTAAACTTTCGTGGTATTTGGACTCCATCTGATATTGATTTTCTGTGATGTAAAAAACACGGAAAAAACAAGAACTGGCACTTGGCACTATGTCAATAGGTTAGTACCCAAAAAATGATATAAAATGACTATAAAATGATTATAAAACATCCAAGATTGATAATAAAATATCATGGAACAATCAAAAATTATAGATACATTGGAGTCGTATCAGCATCCCCAAGCTTAACTCCTATTTGTCCTCGAGTAGGTAAGTGATAAAAACAGAATTTTTGATGTGGAGTACTGTTTAACATGTCATATCATATTCTTTTCTTTATAGCATGGAAAATTGGACTTGTTATGTGATTCAAAGCAATAGTCTAGTTTTGACATAATAATTAGTATACTCAAGCATATCAACAAGCAACCATGTCTTTCAAAATATCAATGCTAAAATAAGTTACCCCTACAAAATCATATAGTCTTCATGCTCCGTCTTCTTAACACAAAGTATTTATCATGCACAACCCCGATGACAAGCCGAGCAATTGGTTCATACTTTTTAACGCGCTTCAGCTTTTTCAACCCTCACGCAATACATGAGCGCAAGCCATGGATATAGCACTACAGGTGGAATAGAGTATGATGATAGGGGTAAATATAAAGAAGACAAAAAGTAGAAAGTCTCACATCGATGCGGCTAACCAACGGGCTATGGAGATGCCCATCAATCGATATCAACGTGAGGAGTAGGGATTGCCATGCAGCGGATGCACTAAGAGCTATGAGTGTATGAAAGCTCAATATCAAACTAAGTGGGTGTGCATCTAATCCTATAATGAAAAATTCCCACTGGTATATGAAAGTGACAACATAGGAGACTCTCCATATGAAAAATATGGTGCTACTTTGAAGCACAAGTGTGGTAAAAGATACTAACAGTGCCCCTTCTCTCTTTTTTTCTTCCTCTTTTTTTTTCTTTTTTTCTCTTTCCCCTTTTGTTTCTTTTTCTCTTATTGTCTAGAGCCTCATCCCGACTTGCGGGGGAATCATAGTCTCCATCATCCTTTCCTCACTGGGGCACTGCTCTAAAAATGAATAATTATGATCATCACACTTCTATTTACTTATAACTCAAAAGAAATAAAAATTAAAACTTGATATCTATGACAAAGTATGACTCTATATGAATGCCTCTGGCATGTACCAGGATGTGCAATGATCTAGCGTAACATGTATGGAAAATGATGAACGGTGGCTGAGCCACAAACACTATGTCATCTATATGATCATGCAAAGCAATATGGTAGTGAATGCTCAAGTCATTAAAAGGAAACGGTGGAAGTTGCATGGCAATATATGTCGGAATGGCCATGGAAAAGCCATAATAGGTAGGTATGGTGGCTATTTTGAGGAAGATATAATAAGGCTTATGTGTGATAGAGAGGATCATATCACGGGGTTTGGATGCACCTGCGAAGTTTGCACCACGTCTCGATGTGAGAAAGGGCAATGCACGGTACCATAGAGGTTAGCAAAGTGCGGAAAGGTAAGAGTGCGTATAATCCATGGACTCACATTAGTCATAAAGAACTCATATACTTATTGCAAAAGTTTATTAGCCCTCGAAGCAAAGTACTACTACGCATGCCCCTAGGGGGATAGATTGGTAGGAAAAGACCATCGCTCGTCCCCGACCGCCACTCATAAGGAAGATAATCAAAAATAAATCATGCTCCAACATCATAGCATAACGATAGACTATACGTGCATGCTTCGGGAATCACAAACCTTAACACCAATATTCCTACTAGAGCACAATTACTCATCAACATAACTCACATATCACATCATCATATCTCAAAACTATTACTAAGAATCAAGTTTATTTTGTCCCATGATCTTCATGACATTTTTTTCTTTATCCTTCTTGGATATCTATCACTTTGGGACTAATTTTCACATGTTGCTTTTCATAAGCTCAAACAAATATAAGTGAAGATCATGAGCATAACAAGTTTTGTTTCTCTCAAAATAATTTAAGTGAAGCAAGAGAGAATTTCTTCAAAATTTTACTAACTCTCAAATAAATCTAAGTGAAGCAAGAGAGCATTTCTTCAAAAAAATACTAAGCACACCGTGCTCGAAAAGATATAAGTGAAGCACTAGAGCAAGTCCTAGCTCACAAAGGATTTAAGTGAAGCATAGAGAGCAATTCTAACAAGTCATGACATAATTTTGGCTCTCTCAAATAGGTGTGTCCAGCAAGGATTGATGACTTAGAACACAAAATAAAACAAGCAAATACTCATATCATACAAGACGCTCCAAGCAAAACACATATCAGGTGACGAATAAAAATATAGTTTCAAGTAAAATACCAATGATCATGGGAAGAAGCGGGGATGCCACTCGGGGGCATCGACAAGCTTAGTTGGTTGTTCATTATTGGACAATATCTTGGGATTCCGGGGCATCCCCAAGCTTAGGCTCTTCCATCCTTCCTTCATCCATCGTAAGATAACCCAAAACTTGAAAACTTCAATCACACAAAACTCAACAAAACCTTCGTGAGATCCGTTAGTATAAGAATAATAAATCACTACTATAAGTGTTGTATCAAACCAACTCATATTTTGTTTTTGTATTATATCTATTTTATTCCAAGTTTTCTATGGCAAAACTCATCAAAGAAAATCATAGAGCCATCAAAATAAGCACACAACACAAGGAAAACAGAATCTGTCAAAACAGAACAGTCTGTAGCAATCTGACTATTTGGAGTACTTCTGTAACTCCAAAAACTCTGAAAAATTAGGACGACCTGAGAAATTTGTATATTGATCTACTACAAGTGGAATGGGTATTTTATCGCTCTCTGGTAAAAAAATAAAATAAATTTTTTGAGCATAAAAGTTTTTGTTTTTTTCAGCAAGATCAAACAACTATCACCCAAGAAGATCCTAATGGCTTTACTTGGCACAAACACTAAACTAAACACAAAAAACACAATCTTAACAGCAGCATAATTGTTCTAACACACAAAAACAGAAAGCAAAAATCATAAAAAAAAATTATTCATTGGGTTGCCTCCCAACAAGCGCTATAGTTTTACGCCCTTAGCTAGGCATAAAGTAAGGATCTAAGTTTTGTCATCCTTCTTCTTGACTTTCTTAGAGGTATTTTCATCATGAGCTTTGTAAATTCAACATAAAACATGTTATCCATAGAGGCCTTAGCAATCCTAAGTTGGTTTTCATCATACCCCTTTTGATTTCCCGTAACAATCCAAGAGTAATGTTGATTAACATTATTGAAAACTTGTTGGATTATATCTAGAACTGAGACTTCCTTTTTAAGATTCTCATCAAAGATTTTATTGTCCCCAAGCAAATGTCTTAAAGAATAGTCACTATTGTAAATAATTTCATCTATCACAGGTTTTTCACGATTCATACCATAAAAGTCAAAGATTTCCCTAGCTTTCCGTATTATGTAGTCAAACTCATTCATAAGAACAAGAGTGGCCAACTTTTTAGCTCTAGGGTTCTTATAACGGGGAGCTCAAAAAACAATCTTGGCAAGGTAGGATGGGTACGAATAAATTTACTTTCAAGTTTCAGAACTAGTGCTGAAATAGCATCCACATAAGATCTAGTAGTTTTAAGTATAGGAGCATCATCAAGACTCAAGATTCCCGCACAATAGAAAAATTCTTGGATATGCTCTTTTTCCATAATGTTCCCTTGCCCCAAGATAAAAGTTTTAGCATCCAGATTGCCCGTACATCCTATCTTAGGAGTTAGGCCATCATCTGTTGGTGTCATACCAAAATCACTCATAATTGCAAGCAAATGTTAGATCTAGCGAGAAAACGACGAACGAAAAAGAGAGGCGAATAAAATGGGAAATTTTTGAAGTGGGGGAGAGGAAAACGATAGGCAAATGGCAAATAATGTAAATTGAAAGGAGATGAGATTTGTGATTAGGAATCTGGTTATGTTGAAGATCCTCCCTGACAATGGCACCAGAAATTCATTTTGATTGCTCCTTGACTATAGCACCAGAAAACTCCTGTCTACTAGGACTACGTTGGTGTTTCCCCAAAGAGGAAGGGATGATGTAGCACAACGAAGCTAGGTATTTCCCTCAGTGATGAAACCAAGGTTATCGAACCAGTAGGAGAACCAAGCAACACAACATAAACAGCACCTGCACACAAATAACAACACCTCACAACCCGATGTGTTAAAGGGGTTGTTAATCCCTTTCGGGTAACGATGCCAGAAATTTGTAATAGATTGAAATAATAGATCGCAAATAAATAAAGTGCAGCAAAGTATTTTTGTATTTTTGGTTTAATAGATCTGAATAAAAATGCAAAGGAAAAGTAGATCGCAAGCAAATATATGAGGAAGAAGACCTGGGGGCCGTAGGTTTCACTAGTGGCTTCTCTCGAGAAAGATAGCAAATGGTGGGTAAACAAATTACTGTTGGCAAATTGATAGAACCTCAAATAATTATGACGATATCCAGGCAATGATCATTACATAGGCATCACATCCAAGATTAGTAGACCGACTCCTGCCTGCATCTACTACTATTACTCCACACATCGACCGCTATCCAGCATGCATCTAGTGTATTAAGTTCATGGAAAAACGGAGTAATACAATAAGAACGATGAAATGATGTAGACAAGATCCGTTTATTTATTGCGTAGATATAGATGCCATCTTTTTATCCTTAGTATCAATGTTACATACGTGTCGGTTCCCTTTCTGTCACTGGGATCAAGCACCGTAAGATTGAACCCACTACCAGGCACCTCTTCCCATTGAAATATAAATAGATCAAGTTGGCCAAACAAAACCCAAATATCGGAGAAGAAATACGAGACTATAAGAGATCATGCATATAAGAGATCAAAGAAACTCAAATAACTTTCATGGATATAAAAAGATATGACTGATCATAAACTCACCGCAAAAAGAGTTACATCATATGGATCTCCAAGAGACCATTGTATTGAGAATTAGTGAGAGAGAGAAAGCCATCTAGCTACTAACTACAGACCCGAAGGTCTACAAAGAACTACTCACGCATCATTGGAGAGGCACCAATGGAGGTGGTGAACCCCATCCGAGATGGTGTCTAGATAGGATCTGCTGGTTCTGGACTCTGCGGGAGCTGGATGAATATTTCATCTACTCCCCTAGGGTTCTGGTATTTTGGGGGTATTTATAGAGCAAAGAGGCGGTACGGGGGGCACCCGAGGTGGGCACAACCTAACAGGGCGCGCCTGGGCCTCCGGGGGCGCCCTGGTGGGTTGTCCCATCCTCAGGACTCCCCCAAGGTGCAACCAGGGCCCACCATCCATGTTCCTTCTGGTCCATAAAAAATCCCATTAAGTTTCATGGTATTTGGACTCCGTCCGATATTGATTTTCTGAGATGTAAAAAACACGGAAAAAATAGGAACTGACACTATGTCCATAGGTTAGTACCAAAAAATGATCTAAAATGATTATAAAACATCCAAGATTGATAATAAAACAGCATGTAACAATCAAAAATTATAGATACGTTGGAGAGGTATCAGGTTCACGCAAAGATCTTCGTCACGTGCATTGATGACCCACAAGTATAGGGGATCAATTGTAGCTCGTTTTGATAAGTAAGAGTATCGAACCCAACGAGGAGCAGAAGGAAATGACAAGTGGTTTTCAGTAAGGTAATGTTTGCAAGTGCTGAAATTGTAAGTAGCAGAGTAGTTTGATAGCAAGATAATTTGTAACGAACAAGTAACAAAAGTGCAGAAAGGTAGACCAATCATTTTGAGGCAAAGGACAGGCCAAAACGTTCTCTTATGATAAGCAAAGCGTTCTTGAGGGTACACGGGAATTTCATCTAGTCACTTTCATAATGTTGGCTTAATTCATGTTTGGTACTTTGATAATTTGATATGTGGGTGGACCGGTGCTTAGGTGTTGTTCATACTTGAAAAAAACTCCTACTTATGATTAACCCTCCCGCAAGCATCCACAACTACGATAAAAGTATTAAGAATAAGTTCTAACCATAGCATTCAACTTTTGGATCCAGTTGGTCCCTTACGGAATAGCGCATAAACTGGGGTTTAAGCTTCTGTCACTCTCGCAACCCATCATCTACTTGCTACTCCACAATGCATTCCCTTAGGCCCAAATATGGTGAAGTGTCATGTTGTCGACGTTCACATGACACCACTAAGGGAATCACAACATACATACTATCAAAATATCGAACACATATCAAATTCACATGATTACTTGCAACATGATTTCCCCCGTGACCTCGAGAACAAAAGTAGCTACTCACAAATGATAAACATGCTCATGATCAGAGGAGTGTTAAATAGCATATTGGATCTGAACATATAATCTTCCACCAAATAAACAATATAATAATCAACTACAAGATGTAATCAACACTACTAGTCACCCACAAGCACCAATCTATAGTTCCACTTAATAAGATTGAACGCAAGAGATGAACTAGGGTTTGAGATGAGATGTTGTTGTTGAAGATGTTGATGGAGATTGCCCTCCCCAAGATGGGAGAGTTGTTGGTGATGATGATGACGATGATTTCCCCCTCCGGGAGGGAAGTTTCCCCGACGGAATCGCTCCACCGGAGGGCAAAAGTGCTCCTGCCCAAGTTTCGCCTCGAGGTGGTGGTGCTCCATCCCAAAAGTCCTCTCCTTATTTTTTCTAGGTTAAAATGACATATATACCAGAAGATGGGCACCGTATGTGGGCGGAGGTGAGCACAACCCACCAGGGTGCGCCTGGGCTCCCTAGCGTTCCCAGGTGGGTTGTGCCCACCTGGTGGGCCCCCTCTGGTACCTATTGGCTCCAATATTCCTCATATATTCCATAAAAAATCCTCGTGAAGTTTCAAATCATTTGGATTTGTGCAGAATAGGTAGCCTGATGTAGCTTTTTCATGTCCAGATTTCCAGCTGCCATAATTCTCCCTCTTGCTGTATACCTTGCATATTATGAGAGAAAAGGCATTAGAATTAATCCAAAAAGCGTTATTATGGATAAAAACATCATAAATAATAGTAAGAAAACATGATGCAAAACGTTTCAACAGGACACATAGAAAGATAGGGGCTTATAGTTTCGCCTCCCAACATATTCAACTCAAGGGTAATGTCAACAATAATAACTCATGCTATCTATATTCAACTGGACATATGTGCCTAGATCTTTCCTCACCACATGATGCTTGCCAAAGGAGAAAATAAAAAAGGAATAGAAGGAAAATTTTGACTCTTTGCATAAAAGTAAATACATAAATGTAAAAGATAGGCCCTTCATAGAGGGAAGAAGAGGTTGCCATGCGCTTATTTGTTTGTATGCTCAACCCCTTAGTGCAAAAGAACTTCACGTTGCATTGCCCCTTGTGATAGTGACCTTTATTATGTAGTTTGTCGCTTTTATTCTTCACCATCACAAGTTCGTGCAACGCTCAATTTTCTCTTACACTAAATGATCTCACAATTCGTGCACCGATGACTACTTACTTGAGGGATCTTGCTCAATCCCTAGGTAGGTATGGTGGACACTTGAAAAATAAGATTTGGGTTTAAGGGTTTTTGGATGCACAAGTAGTATCTCTACTTAGTGCGGAATTTTTGGCTAGAAAAGATAGGGGGCAAGCACCACATGTTGAAGGATCTATGACAATATGACTTCTATGTGAATATAAACAAACATAAACCATTAAGTTGTCTTCCTTGTCCAACATCAATTTTTTTGGCATATCATATTTTGATGAGGGCTCACAATCACAAAATATTTCTAGGATAGTATATTTATATGTGAATCTTCTCTTCCCTTATTAATTCTTTCATGAGTTGCATCATTGACTAATGCTATGTTTGTCAATCTCTAATAAAATTTTCTAATTATACTTTTCCTTATGTGATGCCATCACCTACCATAGGATTAGTATATAATCTTTTCTTTATTTATTTCCTTTCTCTTTTTTCTTTTTTTCTTTTCTTTTATTTGCAATATGAAAGTAAGGTAAGCAAAAACTCAAACTAAACTTTTATTATATAACTTGCACACGATTACAAGGATAGATCACTAAGCAAACTCTCAAAGAAGAAAGGATCGAACTAACTTTTATTCATCTAAAGCAAAAGATCGAACTAAAATAAGTAAAGGTAAAAAGATAGTGGGATGATACGATACCTAGGCACCTCCCCCAAGCTTGGCAGAAGCCAAGGGGAGTGCCCATACCCGATACTCTATTCTATTTTGGTGGTGAAGATGAAGGTGGTGATGAAGAAGCCTTGTCCTCGGATTTCCATGGCAGTGGTGGTGGTGAAAAGGTGGAGGGTTTACCCTTTGCTTCCTCTAGTTTTTGATGGAGAATAAAATTATCTATCCTCAACTCGTCATTATCTATCTCGAGTTTTATTATCTTCTTGCATAACGCCTCCATGCTCTCGTTTTTGAACCGGGGAGGAACAGATTCATCTTCATCTTCTTCGGAGGTCTAGCTATAGTGCCCCTCATCCCCATAGGACTTGGGGTTTGCGACGAGATCAGCAACATAGCTCTCACCCTCGGAGTCTTGGGAAGACATATTTTCAGGTCTATGTAGAAAACAGCAAGAAAAGAGAGTAGAGGATTTCTTCGCGATACGGTGATCAACAGGTTCGGGAAGTGTATATATATTTTTTTAATCTTGGAGGACAAGCATATGGTAGAAAAACGGAGTTCGGAAGGTGTCCCAGGTGGGCACAACCCACCTGGGCGCGCCAGGCAAGCCTGGCGTGCCCTAGTGTCTTGTGCCCACCAGGGGACGCTTCTTGAAAGTTTCTTTATTTCAATTTTTAAATATTCCAAAAATGATAAAAAATATTTTTGTGGATTTTTCGGAGTCCGTTTACTTACCGTATCACGTACCTCCTTATTTTCATGATTCTTGAGTGTTCCGGAAGGACTCTTTTACGTGTTCTTCCGGTGTCAAAGTTTGGATAATAGTACTTTCAACATTAATAGGCATACCTAAGATATAATGCTCTATTCGTTGCGCATTGACAACCTTTAGGTTAGTACCTTCGGAATTAATTATTTTGATGGCTCTAGACCGGTAAACATCCTCCATAACATAGGGGCCTTCCCATTTTGAGAGGAGTTTTCCGACAAAGAATCTGAAATGAGAGTTGTACAAGAGAACATATTATCCGAATTTAAACTCACGCTTTTGAATTCTTTTGTCATGCCATCTTTTTACTTTTTATTTGAATAATTTTGGATTTTCATAAGCTTGGGTTCTCCACTCATCTAGAGAGCTAATATCAAATAACCTCTTTTCACCAGCAAGTTTGAAATCATAGTTGAAATTTTTGACGACCCAATATGATTTATGTTCTAACTCAAGAGGCAAATGACAAGCCTTTCCATAAACCATTTTATAAGGAGATATACCCATAGGATTTTTATATGCTGTTCTATAAGCCCAAAGTGCATCATATAATTTCTTAGACCAATTCTTCCTGGACCAATTAATAGTCCTTTGCAAAATTAATTTTATTTCTCTATTGCTAAGTTCAACTTGACCACTAGACTGAGGATGATAGGGTGATGCAATTCTATGGTTAACATCGTACTTGGCAAGCATTTTACGAAAAGTACCATGAATAAAGTTTGAAACACCATCAGTCATTAAATATCTAGGGACTCGAAACATTGGGAAAATAACTTCCTTAAGCATTTTAATAGAGGTGTTGTGATCAGCACAACTGGTTGGAATAGCTTCTACCCATTTAGTAACCTAATTGACAGCAACCAAAATATGTGTATACCCATTAGAGGAAGGAAAAGGTCCCTTGTAATCAAATCCCCAAACATCAAATGGTTCAATAGCAAGTGAATAATTCATAGGCATTTCTTGACGCTTACCGATACTACCTATTCTTTGACATTCATCACAAGATAAGAGGAACTTACGGGCATCCTTGAAGAGAGTAGGCCAATAAAATCCAGACTGCAATATCTTATGAGTAGTTCTACCTACAACATGATGTCCTCCATAGGCTTCGGAGTGACATTTCCGTAGGATTTGTCCCTGTTCATGCTCACGTACAAAATGTCTAATAATACCATCTACTCCATCTTTATAAAGATGTGGGTCATCCCAAAAGTAATGTCTTAAAACATAGAATAATTTTTTCCTTTTGTTGGTATGTAAAGCTAGGTGGTAAATATTTAGCAACAATGTAATTCGCATAGTCAGCATACCAAGGAGTACTGTGAGCAACATTTATTGCAACTAACTGCTCATCAAGAAAACTATCATCAATAGGTAGTGGGTCATCAAGCACATTTTCAAGCCTAGATAAATTATCAGCTACTGGGTTCTCAGTTCCTTTTATATCAATGATATGTAAATCAAATTCTTGTAACAAGAGAACCCATCGAATAAGTCTAGGTTTAGCATCTTTCTTTTCCATAAGATATTTAATAGCAGCATGGTCTGTGTGAATAGTTATTTGGAATCAACAATATAAGGGATAAGCTTATCACAAGAAAACACCACTGCTAAGAATACTTTTTCAGTAGTAGCATAATTTCTTTGAGTACTGTCTAGAGTTTTACTAGCATAATGAATAACAGTCAGTTTCTTATCAACTCTTTGTCCTAGAACATCACCAACAACATAATCACTAGCATCACACATAATTTCAAAAGGCAAGTTCCAGTCAGCTGGTTGAACAATAGGTGCAGAAATTAAGGCTTTCTTGAGTGTTTTAAAGGCTTCTAAACAACCATCATCAAAAACAAAGGGAATATCCTTTTGCAAAAGATTCGTAAGAGGCCTAGAAATTTTAGAGAAGTATTTGATAAATCTCCTAGAGAAACCAGCATGACCTAGGAAACTACGAATACCTTTTATATCTTTAGGACATGGCATTTTCTGAATTGCATCAACCTTAGCTTGTTCCACTTCAATACCTCTTTCAGAAATTTTACGACCCAAGACAATGCCTTCATTAACCATAAAGTGGCACTTCTCCCAATTCAAGACAAGATTTGTTTTTTCACATCTCTACAAAACTCGATCAAGATTGCTTAAACAATCATCAAAAGACTTCCCATAAATAGAAAAGAACCTCAACAATCTTTTCACAAAAGTCAGAGAATATAGCAGTCATACATCTTTGAAAGGTAGCAGGTGCATTACATAAACCAAAAGGCATACGTCTATAAGCATAGGTTCCAAAGGACAAGTAAAAGTGGTCTTTTCTTGATCAGGTTGAGAAACAGGTATGAAAAACCAGAATATCCATCAAGGAAGCAAAAGTGTGTGTGCTTAGATAATCTTTCAAGCATTTCATCAATAAAAGGCAGAGGGTAATGATCTTTTCTAGTTGATTTGTTTAATTTTCTAAAATCTATTACCATTCTATAGCCTGTAATAATTCTTCATGGAATAAGTTCATTCTTATCATTAGGAACAACATTTATACCTCCTTTCTTAGGAACACAATGAACATGACTTACCCATCTACTATCAGCTATAGGATAGATTATACCTGCTTCCAGAAATTTTAATATTTCCATTCTTACCACTTCTTTCATCTTCAAATTTAACCGACATTGGTGATCAACAACGGGTTTAGCATCAGGTTCCATATTTATTTTGTGCTGACATAGAGTGGGACTAATGCCCTTTAAATCATCAAGAGTATATCCAATAGCAGCTCGATGCTTCCTCAGAACTTTCAATAATCTTTCTTCTTCATGTTTTGAAAGGTTAGCACTAATAATAACAGGATATATTTTCTTTTCATCAAGATAAGCATATTTCAAAGTGTCTGGCAATTAGGATCACCTTTAGGTGGAGGAGGACCTCCTAGAGTTTCAATAGGCAAATTGTGTTTAAGCAGAGGACGTTATTCAAAGAAATTTTTATCTAATTTCATTTCTTTCATGCATGTGTAAATCATTTCCATGGTCTAGCAAATATTGTTCTAAAGGATCGGTAGGTGGAACAGCAATAGAGGCAAGACCAATTAATTCATCCTTACTAGGAAATTCTTTTTCATGAAGCTTTCTACTAAACTTGGAAAAATTAAACTCATGAGACTCATCACAAAAACTAAACACCGAAAGTTTGTTTCTCACAATCTATCTTAGCATTAACGGTGTTCAAGAAAGGTCTACCAAGGATAATGGGACACAAGCCATCTTGTGGGGAACCAAGAACAAGAAAATCAGTAGGGTATTTTATTTTCCCGCACAAGTCTTCAACATCTCTAACAATCCCAATCGGTGATATAGTGTCTCTATTAGCAAGTTTAATAGTAATATATATATCTTCTATCTCTACGGGTGTTATGTCATTCATAATTTCTTGATATAATGTGTAAGGAATAACACTCACACTAGCACCTATGTCACATAAACCATGATAACAGTGATCTCCTATTTTAACTGAGATGACAGACATGCCAACAATAGGTCTATGTTTGTCCTTTTTATCAGGTTTGGCAATTCTAGCAGCTTCTTCACAGAAGTAAATAACATGCTCATCCATATCTTCTTGCAAGAGATCTTTAACCATAGCAATACTAGGTTCTACTTTAATTTGTTCATCAGGTTTAGGGGTTCTAATATAGCTTTTGTTAACCACGGTTGAAACTTTAGCATGTTCCTTTATCCTAATAGGGAAAGGTGGTTTCTCAACATAAGCAGAAGGAACAACTAGATCAACATTATAAAGTATTTTTTCTTCTTTAACTGGTACCGGTTCTTTGGTTTCTTCTTTAATAGGTGGGTGATATTTAAACCACTTCTCTTTAGGGAGTTCAAAATGAGTAGCAAATGATTCACAAAAGGAGGCTACTATCTCAGAGTCAAGTCCATATTTAGAGCTAAACTTTTGAAAAACATCGGTATCCTTAAAAGATTTAACACAATCATACTTAAGTTTAATACCTGACTCTTTACCTTCGTTGAGTTCCCAATCTTCAGAGTTGTGTTTAATTCTTTCCAAAAGATCCCACCGGAATTCAATAGTATTCTTCATAAAGGAACCAGCACCAGAAGTATCAAGCTGTTGGGGAACGTTGCAGAAAACAAAAAATTTCCTACTCGTTTCACCAAGATCATCTAGGAGTTCATCTAGCAACGAGTCATTGGATGCATCTACATACCTTTGTAGATCGCGCACGGAAGCGTTCAAAAGAACGGTGATGATGTAGTCGTACTCGACGTGATCCAAATCACCGATGACCAGCGCCGAACGGACGGCACCTCCGCGTTCAACACACGTACGGGACGGGAGACGTCTCCTCCTTCTTGATCCAGCAAGGGGGGAGTAGAGGTTGATGAATATCCAGCAGCACGACGGCGTGGTGGTGGATGCAGGGCGTCACAGAAGCAGGGCTTCGCCAAGACTACGAGGGAGAGACGTAACGGGGGGAGAGGGAGGCGCCAGGGGCTGGTGTGTATCCCTCCTCTCCCCCCACTATATATAGGGGTGCCAAGGGGGGGGCGCCGGCCCTAGTAGATGAGATCTACTAGGGGGGGCGGCGGCCTAGGGTGGGGGGGCTTGCCCCCCAAGGCAAGGGGCGCCCCCTCTAGGGTTTCCCCTCTAACCCTAGCCGCATGGGCCCTTGGGGGGTGGCGCCCCAGCCCACTAAGGGCTGGGTTCCCTCCCACTTCAGCCCATGGGGCGCCCCGGGATAGGTGGCTCCACCCGGTGGACCCCCGGGACCCTTCCGGTGGTCCCGGTACAATACCGGTGACCCCGAAACTTGTCCCGATAGCCGAAACAGCACTTCCTATATATAATTCTTTACCTCCGGACCATTCCGGAACTCCTCGTGACGTCCGGGATCTCATACGGGACCCCGAACAATATTCGGGTTACTGCATATACATATCTTCTCAACCCTAGCGTCACCGAACCTTAAGTGTGTAGACCCTACGGGTTCGGGAGACAAGCAGACATGACCGAGACGACTCTCTGGTCAATAACCAACAGCGGGATCTGGATACCCATGTTGGTTCCCACATGCTCCACGATGAATTCATCGGATGAACCACGATGTCGAGGATTCAATCAACCCCGTATGCAATTCCCTTTGTCAATCGATATGTTACTTGCCCGAGATCCGATCGTCGGTATCCCAATACCTCGTTCAATCTCGTTACCGGCAAGTCACTTTACTCGTACCGTAATGCATGATCCCGTGACCAGACACTTGGTCACTTTGAGCTCATTATGATGATGCATTACCGAGTGGGCCCAGCGATACCTCTCCGTCATACGGAGTGACAAATCCCAGTCTTGATCCATGTCAACCCAACAGACACTTTCGGAGACACCCGTAGTCTACCTTTATAGTCACCCAATTACATTGTGACGTTTGGTATACCCAGAGCACTCCTACGGTATCCAGGAGTTACACGATCTCGTGGTCTAAGGAAAAGATACTTTGACATTGGAAAACTCTAGCAAACGAACTATACGATCTTGTGCTATGTTTAGGATTGGGTCTTGTCCATCACATCATTCTCCTAATGATGTGATCTCGTTACCAATGACATCTAATGTCCATAGTCAGGAAACCATGACTATCTATTGATCAACGAGCTAGTCAACTATAGGCTCACTAGGGACATATTGGTGTCTGTTATTCACACATGTATTACGATTTCCGGATAACACAATTATAGCATGAATAAAGACAATTATCATGAACAAGGAAATATAATAATAATGCTTTTATTATTGCCTCTAGGGCATATTTTCAACACAAGCATGGTTTGATCATTACGAGAAAGTTGAGCATAAAAATTCTGTATAATAATCTCTCTTGAGAGCTCATGATTGGGGCATGAATATAAAATTGACTTAAGCCTCCCCCAAGCTAGAGCGATACTTTCTCCTTCACGAGGCCAAAAATTATATATATAATTCCGATCACGATGAACTAGATGCATAGGATAAATTTTTTGGTGGAACTCCAATTTCAGTCGATTCCAATTCCATGATCCAATATCATAGCATAGCCTATACCATGCCAATGATTTTCCCTTCAAACATAAAGGGAAAACATTTTTCATCACTTCAGTTCTGGGTAAACCTGCAAGCTTAAACAATCCACAAATTTGTTCCACATATATCAAGTGCATATCAGGATGTTCGGTTCCATCTCCTGCATAAGGATTAGCTAGCAGTTGTTCTATCATATCCGAAGGAATTTAATATTCAATATTTTCAGTAGGTGCAATAGGTTGAGGGGTAGCTAATTGTTGTTCCGGATGAGGTGGAGATACCCCGAACAAACCCCTCGAAGGATTGTTTTTCATAGTGACAAGTGACAATAAATTTCAGCACACAATATAAATGTTTCCTTACCAATTTCCACTTACCAAAGGCGCTTGACTCCCCGGCAACGGTGCCAGAAAATAGCCTTGATGACCCACAAGTATAGGGGATCAATCGTAGCTCTTTTCGATAAGTAAGAGTGTCGAACCCAACGAGGAGCAGAAGTAAACGACAAGTGGTTTTCAGTAAGGTAATGTCTGCAAGTGCTGAAATTGTAAGTAGCAAAGTAGTTTGATAGCAAGATAATTTGTAACGAGCAAGTAACAAAAGTGCAGTAAGGTATCCCAATCCTTTTGAGGCAAAGGACAGGCCAAAACGGTCTCTTATGATAAGCAAAGCGTTCTTAAGGGTACACGGGAATTTCATCTAGTCACTTTCATCATGTTGGCTTCATTCGTGTTCGGTACTTTGATAATTTGATGTGTGGGCAAACCGTTGCTTAGGTGTTGTTCTTACTTGAGCAAACCTCCTACTTATGATTAACCCTCCCGCAAGCATCCGCAATTACGAGAAAAGTATTAAGAATAAATTCTAACCATAGCATTAAACTTTTGGATCCAATCGGTCCCTTACGGAATAGCGCATAAACTGGGGTTTAAGCTTCTGTCACTCTCACAACCCACCATCTAATTGTTACTCCACAATGCATTCCCTTAGGCCCAAATATGTTGAAGTGTCATGTAGTCTACATTCACATGACACCACTAAGGGAATCACAACATACATACTATCAAAATATCGAACACATATCAAATTCAAATGATCACTTGCAACATGATTTCTCCCGTGACCTCAAGAACAAAAGTAACTACTCGCAAAAGATAAACATGCTCATGATCAGAGGAGTATTAAATAGCATATTGGATCTGAACATATAATCTTCCACCACATAAACCATATATTAATCAACTACAAGATGTAATCAACACTACTAGTCACCCACAAGCACCAATCTATAGTTCCGGTAAAAAGATTGAACACAAGAGATGAACTGTGGTGTGAGATGAGATGGTACTGTTGAAGATGTTGATGGAGATTGCCCTCCCCAAGATGGGAGAGTTGTTGGTGATGATGATGACGATGATTTCCCCCTCCCAGAGGGAAGTTCCTCTGGCGGAATTGCTCCGCCGGAGGGCAAAAGTGCTCCTGTAAAAGTTCCGCCTCGAGGCGGTGGCGCTCCGTCCCGAAAGTCCTATCCTTATTTTTTCTAAGTCAAAATGACTTATATACCAGAAGATGGGCACCGGATGTGGGCCGAGGAGAGAACAACCCACCAGGGCGCGCTTGGGCTCCCTGCCGCGCCCAGGTGGGTTGTGCCCACCTGGTGGGCCCCCTCTGGTACTTATTGACTCCAATATTCCTCATATATTCCATAAAATATCCTCGTGAAGTTTCAGCTCATTTGGAGTTGTGCAAAATAGGTAGCCTGACGTAGCTTTTTCAGGTCCAGATTTCCAGCTGCCAGAATTCTCCCTCTTGGTGTATACGTTGCATATTATGAGAGAAAAGGCATTAGAATTACTCCAAAAAACTTTATTATGGATAAAAACATCATAAATAACAGCAAGGAAACATGATGCAAAATGGACGTATCATGCATCTCGTCGATTGCAGAGGGGACCTCTAGGTCTTTCCAATAGGGTAGGTCCCAAAATATAGATTCTTCTTCCACATGGGTGCACGCCCCTCAGTGTCATTCGGAACAGATAGTCCTCCAGGACCCTTTCCACAGATTACTTGTAAATCATTGACCATATCAAGTATGTCATCACCAGTACGGATGGCGGGCTTCTTCCGGTGATCTGCCTCACCTTTGAAATGCTTGCCTTTCTTTTAACATTGATGGTTGGTCGGAAGAAATCTACGATGCCCCAGGTACACATTCTTCCTGCATTTGTCCAAATATATACTTTTTGTGTCATCTAAATAGTGTGTGCATGTGTGGTATCCCTTGTTTGTCTGTCCTGAAAGGTTACTGAGATCAGGCCAATCATTGATGGTTACAAAGAGCAATGCATGTAGGTCAAATTCCTCCTGGTTGTCCTCATCCCACACACGTACACCTTTTCCATTCCACAACTATAAAAGTTCCTCAACTAATGACCTTAGGTACACATCAATGTCGTTGTCGGGTTGCTTAGGGCCTTGGATGAGCACTGACATCATAATGAACTTCCGCTTCATGCACAACCAAGGAAGAAGGTTATAGATACATAGAGTCACGGGCCAGGTGCTATGATTGCGGCTCTGCTTCCCAAAAGTATTAATGCCATCCGCGCTTAAACCAAACCATACGTTCCTTGCGTCACCTACAAAGTCCCCCACCTTCTCTCGATTTTTCTCCACTGCGAACCGTCAGCGGGTGCTCTCAACTTCCCGTCTTTCTTACGGTCCTCTTTGTGCCATCGCATCAACTTGCCATGCTCTTTGTTTTTGAACAGACATTTCAACTGTGGTATTATAGGAGCATACGACATCACCTTGGCAGGAACCCTCTTCCTGGGGCCCTCGCCCTCAACATCACCAAGGTCATCTCGCCTGATCTTATACCGCAATGCACCGCATATCGGGCGTGCGTTCAAATCCTCGTACGCATCGTGGTAGAGGATGCAGTCATTAGGGCATGCATGTATCTTCTGCACCTTCAATCCTAGAGGGCATACAACCTTCTTTGCTTCGTACATACTTTCACGCAATTCGTTATCCTTTGGAAGCTCCTTCTTCAATATTTTCAGTAGCTTCTCAAATCCGTTGTTAGATACACCATTGTCTCCCTTCCATTGCAGCAATTCCAGTGTGGTACCGAGCTTTGTGTTTTCATCTTCGCAATTTTGGTACAACCCTTTTTTGTGATCCTCTAACATGCGATCGGACTTCAACTTCTCCTTTTCACTTTGGCATTGTCTCTTTGCATCAACAATGACCCGACGAAGATCATCATCGGGTACATCGTCTAGTTCCTCTTGATCTTCAGCTTCCCCCATTGCAGCATCACTATATTCAGGGGCGGATAGTTGTCATCATCCTCTTCTTCTTCGTTATCTTCCATCATAACCCCTCTTTCTCCGTGCTTGGTCCAAACATTATAGTGTGGCATGAAACCCTTCTCAAGCAGGTGGATGTGAAGAGTTTTCGAGTTCGAGTAAGCCTTCGTATTCCCACAGAATAGGGCATGGACAACACATAAAACCATTCTGATTGTTTGCCTCAACCACTTCAAGAAAATTATGCAGGCCCTTAATGTACTCGGAGGAGCGTCTGTCACCATACATCCATTGCCGGTTCATTTATGTGCGTTATATATAATTAAGTGTTAAAAAACCATTACAGAACATCATGAATAGAGAAGTGACCAAACTAATAGAAGTTCATCATCACATTAAAACCAAAGTACAGTAGTGATAAAATGTTATTTACTGAAAAAAAAATACATAAAGTTCATACATAGTTCTCATTGAACAACATATAGCTCTCTAGAGCATGTAATTAAAACATACATTGAAACTATGTAAAACATTTAAATGCAACAACAAATGTGATCATAATCACAACTAAGATAATAATTGATCCAACAGCATAATGATACCAAGCCTCAGTATGAATGTCATATTTTCTAATCTTTCTACTCTTCAAGCGCATTGCATCCATCTTGATCTTGTGATCATCGACGACATCCGCAACATGCAACTCCAATTCCATATTCTCCTCCTTAATTTTCTTCTTCAAGTAATTGTTTTCTTTTTCAACTAAATTTAACCTCTCGACAAGAGGGTCGGTTGGAATTTCCAGTTCACATACCTCCTACATAAAAACATATGTCACGTTGGTCAGCATAATTGTCATAAACACTAAATGAAACAAATAGTTATAAAATATAATATACCACATCCGAATCATAGACAAGACGAGGGCCGACGGGGGCGGATACCATAACCGTCGCACTATATAATAACAAACAATAATAAAAGTAAGAAAATTATACAAGTATCTATCTAAATCATACAAGTAAGAAATTTTTTTTAGAAAGAAGATAAGAACAAGAGGCTCACCACGGTGGTGCTGATGACGAGATCGGCGCGGGCGATCGACGGTGTGAGGACGGGGACGGGATATGATGAACCGCCAAACCTAGACAAATGTTGAGGAAAAGGGAGTTTGGAGGTCAAGCTTGGAGAGGAGAAAGCTTAGGTGTGGCTCGGGCATTTCATTGAACACATCATGTGCATAGGAGGTGAGAACTAGAGCAACACACACCTCTCCCACATGGCCGGCTAAAAAACAAAGCACTGAGCGGGCAAGGCCGGTGGTCTATATAAGCTTCTCTTTAGTCCCGGTTGGTGGCTAGAACCGGGACAGAAGACTGACCTATGGTCCCAGTTCCAGCCACCAACTACAACTAAAGGTCCTGGGCCAGGAGAGAGGACCATTAGTCCTGGTTCATGTCTGGAACCGAGACCAATGGCCCCCGAGGCCAGGCCGGCGCCCTGGCCTCACGAACCAGGACTGGTGCACCCTTTGTTCCCGGTTTGTAAGTGAACCGGGATTAGTGCCCATATCCTGGCCTCAACCAAAACCCTGTTTTCTACTAGTGATATCTTCATACTTCATGTGGTGTAGTAGCAATTGTCCAACAAGGGAACTGCTCAAAGCATGTGACATCACCAGGGCGCTCGTGTCTGCCATGTTGTAGCTACACTTGGAGTTCCTGGAGCCCTATTGGAGCACATGGCTCAGCAACTTCATGCTCGCCGAGTTCCCATGAATAAGGAGCACCATCGGAGCTCATCCGCTACTCGTCTCTATGTTGCAACGATGACACTCTGATATCGGCAAGTAGTGACAGTGGGTCCATGGAGGTTATGAGGATAAGGTGCTTGAGAAAATGTTGCACCAAGATTATTCTTGACTTGGCATCTTGCAAAAAAAACCTCAAAAAATATCATCAGAGTTGTTTTTTGCAAAAAGAATGCTTGTTGAGTGGACACCATAGCTCTTAGAACGGTGGTGTGACCAGTTTGTTTATAAAATAAAGTCTTGTGACCAATTCATAACATTTTAAAATTATGGTGACTAAAGTGCTCATCTCATGAGAATGGTGTGACTAGCGACGTGTTTATCTAATCTCATTCTAGAAAGAAGCGCACTGAAATTCAAGTTCTAGACTTAACATTGTTGCTCGTATTTTTCTGAATTTGTTTCAGCTTTTCCGGTGATGCTCGTTTAGTGAAAGGAGACGTTTCCGTCGACTACTTAAACGTCTATAGCGATTTCGTCAATCTTAAAATGATGTGTCGTCTTAGCTCTCGGATGTGCTCATGCAAATAGAATATGCATGCGTGCGTGCGTGCGTGCATTTATAAAGATGAATGTACGTGTCTATGTATGAGTGTATGATGTTTATGTGACTTGCAAACTCTGAAGCAAAAAGATAAATATTAAAGTGAACATCACAGGGCCTACTGTGAACGCGTGCGGCCTCAGTTTGTCTGGGCCCTTACTATTCAAGTAGACAAATGGTCCACTACCTAGGTTTAGTTAAGCAATGACGCAATCAAGTGAACCAGTAAGCATATCTTGAATTTGTGTCCATACTTTTTAATAGCGGAGCCGCTTCAGGCTGACATGTTTTGGGCGACGACGTTGCGGACTCTTGTCGTACACCACTTGTGGAATCATCCTGGTGGCTGCGGTTTGTACCCATGTCTATAGAACTCACGACACGTTGGCAAAAAGACTGAGAGTTTCCACGCGCTAGTAGTATGTGCATTTTGCAGGGACTTGTGTCTGTCATGTCCTATATTAATATACTCCTACCCCTACGGGTTATGGGCGCTGACGAATGTTTTGTTTTGTCAGGAGGCCTTAGCTTTATCGTCGGTTGCACGCGGCATGTGAATTGAATATGAATCACGCTCTCAGCTCTCATGGTTGAACAACTGAAATGTCCACAGCACAACTCAAAATTCTTTTTGTGGCAGCAGAAAAACTAGGTCCCAAGCGTGACCCCATTCAAAACAATCGCGTGTGCGCCGTTTCATCTGGGCATCATCGCATTTAGCAGATGACAGGGCTTTGACTCATACTCCCTCTAGTTCCTTTTACATCGCGTATTAGACTTATGTCAAATCAAACTTTACAAAGTTTGACTAAATTTTTGTTAAAAATGTCAACATATATAATATCATACTACGAAACTATGTTTCATAATGAATCCAACAATATTGATTTGACATTACGAATATTGATATTTTTTTTCTATAAATTTGGTCAAAATAAAGATACTTTGATTTTGCGTAAAACTTATATGCAGACTAAAAGGTACTAGAGGGAGTAAATGCAGAGCATAAAAAGGAAAGTATCTGTAACTATGCGCTCAAATAATTAACATGTGTGCTCGTGTCGTACATTTCGATCCAACGGTCTAAGGATCTTATTTGTGCCGTATACTACTGTCCATCTGTAGGAGGGCATCGTTTGAGTTTGACTCGCTAGGGCCATGCACGAAGGCCCGTTGACACTTTGACCATTCAGCAGCCGCATGAAGTATAGCGGCATCGATTCTCTGGTCAGCAAATCAGCATCCCCTTCTTCATACGTAGATTCTGTTCACATGTTTGTTTTTAAGGGGTGTGTCCTACTTCTAAAAAAAAATCCATGGAGAAGAAACCTAAGCATTAATGTCGAACAAATCAGCTTACAGAAGAAAAAGAAAAAGCCATCTCCATTGAACCTATCTCCTGATTATGAAAGAAACTTCGCATCGCCTACCACAAACCCTATGACCGTGGACTATAATTTTTCGTCAAGCGATATGTAATCTAATAAATGGCACAACATTCCAAAACAATACCTTGAAGAAGGAATAGCCGCCACTCGTTGATGTTGGTCAACCAAAGGCAAACTTGTGGCAAACCGGCCCGAGTAACTTCAAGATAGCATCATCAACAAGGAAACGATGTTGCTATCTACTTCACTATCAACTGCTCAAACGGAACTAGCCAGGCAAAGAAAATACCATCACGTCACTTTTGGTCATTGCAGCACCACTATCTTGTTGATGAGTAGTCGAGCGCGCATGGTAATAACTAGTTGCATCTACCACCATATGTTTTCTTTTTATGCTATCCAAATGCCAGTGCTTGCTTGGGGAAAGATTTGACCCCACAATTGAGACACATTCGGCCAGGTGTCACAGGCGATGCTTTGTCGGCCTCGGGATTTGCGGCTCCATGCGCAGTCGACTACCATGACAATGACATGATGCTATCGATGGAGAGCTCACGCCTACGATTGTCGGCAATGCAGTGTATGTGTCTGCAGACACCACGCCTGGCGACATCATGCATGTAAGTCTCTGCACCCAAATCCTCGCCTTTGCGCTATGCAAAGAAAAAAGGCCATGCCGCCGACTATGCCATGCAATGCGGGCTTTGCTCATTGGCATTCTATGGTGGCAATGATTTCATATGGGAGGGATGAGGTGGTAGAGGCTGGCAGCTAGTGGGTTTCTCGGGTCTGAAGTTGGGGTGGAAGAGAGGTAGGGGTGGGGAGGATGACGATGATGGTTCCGTGCACCTTTGACGATCAATTTACTCTTAAGTCCTATCAAATTAAATTTATTTCATGGTATTTTTCAAATGATCAAATCAATCTACCATGTCAGTCAACTCCAATCCTAATTTGGTATGGCTAACTTCGCTTCCAACTTAGACCAACTTATTACAAAGCATCGATAACTCACCTACACATGTGGTCCATGTACATTGACATATTTTTTTAGAAACACGCAAAAAAAACGTACATACAAGCACATATATTCACCCCTATGAATGCACAGACGCAAACTGTACCCCTGTGAACACCTCCAAGACTGAGTAGACGGATCTTGAGATTTACGAAGACACCACATGCACCTCATTGTTGATATGAACGTCACCTCCCACTGAATGAATATTTTGCCTAATGAGACAGTAGTTAGATTCCCGTCCATTGTAAGAGGGGCATAAATATCCTAGTGTTTAAACACCAATCGTATCAACATATACCTTTTGGAATCCGCGTGCACAATTCTTCTTACCCCCGCCCCAATTCCGAGCTCGCTACCGCCTTCAATGGCACATCTGACTTGTAATCCCTATTCCCCGGACACAACCCCAAGTTGGAACACTACGCCTTCTCAATCAAAATGCACCACTACTGTGAATGGTGTAGCATCAAACCAACCTCCTGAAATGATTGTATTTTCAATGGAGTACTGCCTAGCCTATGCCAGCACAAAACATTTAGGGAACTAATGTTGCGGGTATTCTCTAAGCTAGAACAAATAAATACAAAATGTTGGAGGTCTGGATCTCTAACTTTAGATAGCCCCATATAAATTGCATCATATAATCCTTGAGAATTTTTTGCTTCTAATAATTTTGCAGTAGGCTTTTAACCTATTGTTTTCTCTATAAAGAATTTAACAAAACAAAGCACTACAGGGTCTAGCATTGTGAGCTGATTCATACTAAGATTATGCCAATATTCACAAGGATATCAACATCAAACACTCCAGCTAAAAGATTTTGTAAGGAAACAAAGTCATATTCTACACATGAACAAACCTATATAATTTATTGGTATGAATTAAGGCTTGACATTCCACTTTGGGTTACATTTGATACATGGAAGATAATATTGCATCTACAATTCTAAACTCATACAATTATTACTAGCAAATATTTTTTTCATACTAAAGTAAATAAGCCTAACTCTCAGCATGAGCGTTGTAGAGGATACAAGCATTCATTCTTCCAGACGTTATATCATTACCATAAAGAAAAAGTTGTAGGTAGTGTGTATCTAAACATTAGAAGGTTAGAAGTAAGACCTTATATGTAAGATGCAAATTTCACAATAACCTACCATTAATAAATGTCGCAAATAATCTATATCACTTTGATTGGCTACTGGGTTGATCTTTTGCACATTGACTGGAAGATATACACATCGCCGTACATTACTCTTCACAAATCACAAGTAGTATTGTTGACCATGTACATATATACGTAAAGATTAGGAATGGATCTCTAGTACAACAATATCTACACAACAAAATATGTTTTGTTGCGCAACCTATATGTTGGCCTTCTCGAAACCAATTTACCACATGTTGACCCAATCTTTACCTGATTCATACAAAAATTATATTAATTCTACTCTCAAAAGGTGAATCGACAAAGAGAAAGAAAGCCTAAAAGAAATTAAGTACACGAAATCTTACAAATACAAATATCCTGATATAGCTCTAGATACTAGAGATCATAAATTAACAGCTCAAAGGTACCATTTTGAACCCAATTTGTTTGAGTCCCTTAAACCTTGCAAAGCATGACGCTTTGGTAAATGTATAACAACTCCACCATGAACAATCTAAAAATTTTACAAGCGCATGTTTCTGTATGAAATTATCATCATATAACTAACAATTTAGTTGCAGTTTGTTCACTGCTTTACCCGGCTTGACCACTTTCTACCAATTCACAGAACCCAAAATATGGAGTTGGAGTGTATATGGATATGGACACTCATGATTTTTGCTTCATATGATATAGCAAGAACATGGATAATTTTTCTTAGCTCGAAATGGATAAAAACTAACGATTCCAAATTGTAGCTCAAGGACTCCGTGTAGTGCACCCATGTCTTGGGCACATGGCCGGTTGACAGTGGTCGGTGTGGGGGATACTGCGGCATAGAGAGATCCTGGAGGAGATATGGGAGACCACAGGGAAAGAGAAGTGAATAGGAGGCTAACCTCTACGGCTGTGGCACTCATTGCACGCCAACACAAGATACGAGATATATTTAGGTTTGGTTTTGTTTTTGTTTGATTGAGATGAGAGATCTTCGGGAAGGACAAAACAAAGGAGGGGAGCATGTTTGAAGGTGAAGGAGAAAAGGCTTGTTGGGAAGGAAATCTTAGGGAGAAAAGTTAGTATGAAAAACTGGTCGATTGGATTGCATTAGAAAAGAGACCAACAATAAAAACCAGAGGAAGGCGGGGTTCAAAAAAATGTTGGGAGGGGGAGTTTGGTCATGAGTAGCAAGTGTGCAGGAGGCAAGGAAGCAAATGTACCAACTCCCATGAATAGTAAAGAAGCTTGTCTAATCATGCACCCGGTAGCCTTCCGTATCAAACACCTATTAAACGTGGGGCTGGGGAAGGGTGTTAGATCAAATGACACTTAGATACTTACTATGGTGCTAGATCCTCGGGGATCTTAGTCTCCCTATAGTAAGGGCCCCCAAGCTAATTATTTAGAGTGACTCCCCCTCCCTTTTGAAAAATAAGAGCTCCAAAAGGAGAATTTGCACTATTGCTCCCACCTATATTTTTTGCTAACTAATTGATCTGCAAATGGATAAATTTGTAACCAAGCTCAAACATTAAGAACTAAAAACATTTTTGCCAAGAGAAATCTATTGAAACAAGCAAAAGAAGGTTTCTACCACCTATCAACAATCTGAAGAATCATAAAGAAGGACCGATAGCTCTATGTACAAAACTACATTGAGAAAACTGTAACACATTCAACATAAGAAGTTGAAGCATGGGCGGGAGCACACATGCATCTAGAAGATTAGTAGAGTTTTTTGGTCTTAGAAACCCTGTGATTACTATAGATAGGGGTCCATGCAAGCATTCTTTTGGAAAAGTTGCATGCATCACTCACTCCACCTCTCATTCTTTTTTATTTCATCTCCAAATTTGAATCTATTATATCTTAGGAACCAATGGTACAAATGAAGTTTTATTTTCATGTTTGTGTTCGCAACAGAACTTTCGAACCACTCGTGAATACATTTTGATAACTTTTAATGTTTTTACTAAGTTTCATTTTCAGGACCGCCGCGACGGGAAGCCTCCGCATTGCGCGGAGGAACTCAATATGCCCCTCATGGATGTTGGAGCCGTCCCAGTCGCCTCGCGCCATGGCTCGGCTTGCGGCGGCCCGGAGAGGCTAGACAGCGATGGTGTCGCAGCAGCGCTTCAACGGCGCGTGGCGCAGCGGTGCGGCAGCGAAGAAGCAAAGGGACCGCGGCGGTGATACTCTCCAACGTATCTATAATTTTGATTGCTTCATGCTATTATATTATCAATCTTCGGTGTTTTATAATCATTGTATAGTCATTTTATATCATTTTTTGGTACTAACCTATTGACATTGTGCCAAGTGCCAGCTGTTGTTTTTTGCATGTTTTTTACATCAAAGAAAATCAATACCAAACGGAGTCCAAATGCCATGAAACTTTACGAAGATTTTTTATGGACCAGAAGACACCTAATGGGCCAAGGCTGCGCCTGGGGTGCTCTGAGGAGAGCACAACCCACCAGGGGCGCCAGGAGGCCCAGGCACGCCCTGGTGGGTTGTGCCCACCTCGGGTGCCCCCCGGACCGCCTCTTTGCTCTATAAATACCCCAATGTTCCATAAACCCTAGGGGAGTCAACGAAAATCAATTCCAATCGCCGGAGAGTCCAGAACCACCAGATCCAATCTAGACACCATCACGGATGGGGTTCACCACCTCCATTGGTGCCTCTCTGATGATGCGTGAGTAGTTCTTTGTAGACCTTTGGGTCCGTAGTTAGTAGCTAGATGACTTTCTCTCTCTCGTTTGATTCTCAATACAATGGTCTCTTGGAGATCCATATGATGTAACTCCTTTTGCGGTGTGTTTGTTGGGATCAGATGAACTTAGAGTTTATGATCAGATCTATCTTTTTATATCCATGAAAGTATTTGAGTTTCTTTGATCTCTTTTATGCATGATTGCTTATAGCCTCGTAATTCTTCTCCGATATTTGGGTTTTGTTTGGCCCACTTGATCTATTTATCTTGCAATGGGAAGAGGTGCTTTGTAGTGGGTTCGATCTTACGGTGCTTGATCCCAGTGACAGAAGGGGAACCGACACGTATGTATCGTTGCTACTAAGGATAAAACGATGGGGTCTATCTCTACATAGATAGATCTTGTGCACATCATGTCATCGTTATTATTGCATTACTCCGTTTCTCCATGAACTTAATACACTAGATGCATGCTGGATAGCGGTCGATGTGTGGATTAATAGTAGTAGATGTAGGCAGAAGTTGGTCTACTAATCTTGGACGTGATGCTTATATAATGATCATTACTTGGATATCGTCATGAGTATTTGAAGTTCTATCAATTGCCCAACAGTAATTTGTTTACCCACCGTTTGCTATTTTCCTTGAGAGAAGCCACTAGTAAAACCTACGGCCCCCGGGTCTCTTTCTCATATTATATGCCTTTGCGATCTATTTTATTTGCCTTTTATTTACAGATCTATTAAACTAAAAATACGAAAATACCTTGCTGCAATTTATTTTTATTTATTTTATTTGGCATTCGATCTATCAATATCTACAACTTTTATTCACGTTTGTTTGCCCATCTTGGGGCCCCGCTACCCGAAAGGGATTGACAACCCCTTTTACACATAGGGTTGCGAGTAGTTGTTATTTGTGTGCAGGTGATGTTTACGTTGTGTTGCTTGGTTCACCTATTGGTTCGATAACCTTGGTTTCACATCTGAGGAAAATACCTACCACCGTTGTGCTGAATCATCCCTTCCTCTATGGGAAAATACCGACGTAGCTTTAAGCGACTTCAAGAGGAATTTTTGGTGCTGTTGCCGGGGAGGATCAAGTCAAGATAGTCTCCCGGCCATGCATCAATTTCTAGCGCCGTTGCCGGGGAGGATCTTCAACATATACCAGGTTCCTAATCATAAATCTCATCTCCTTGCAATTTACATTATTTGCCATTTGCCTCTCGTTTTCCTCTTCCCCACTTCACAAAATTTGTCGTTTTATTCGCCCCTCTTTTTCGTTCACCGTTTTCTCGTCAGATCTATCTGTGTTTCCGCTTCCTAGTCTTAATGGCTAGCGTGCCTACTCCTTCTTTGTCACCAGATTTGAAGTTCTTTACTTCAAGCAAAGACAAGGAGAAAATTTGAAAGATGCTTAGTATAGGCTAATGGAATGTTATCGTATTTGCAATTTAAAGGGGGACGCTAGGATGTTGCTTCGTAATTTTTACATAGGATTGGCTTTGCATCATAGGCAACTCCTAGATTTTGCCGCTAAAAGGAATTTTATTGAACTTGATGCTAATGTTGCCTATGAAATTTTAGAAGGAATTTTGGGAGTTCCACCTCAAAAGAAGGGGTTTCTTTCACCCCTGAGGGAGTTCAAATGTTGGAGAAACTTGGTGATTTGCATAAACGCATGGTTGAAATATAGAAATATAATGAACACCTCAAACACCTTAATGGTAGTATCAATCGCATGAATACCTTGATTACTCTTTGCAACAAGCGATTTGATATTTTGGATCTAAAGATGGTTTCTTTTCCGGAGAATTTGGGGAAGCGTAAAGAGCCTCCCGGGTTTGAGAAAACCCTTACAAAATTTTCCAAAACTACGGAAGACAAAACTTAGATCCTTGCTATATGCCTATCTAAGGGCGTCAAACTATAGCGCTTGTTGGGAGGCAACCCAATGAATAAAATTTATTTTTTTCTTTTTGCTTCCTATTCTTGAATGTTCGCAAAATTATTCTACTATTATGATTGTGTTTTTTATTTTAATTAGTGTTTGTGCCAAGTAAAGCCTTTAGGATCTTCTTGTGTGATAGTTCTTTGATCTTGCAGAAAAAAGAAACTTTTGTGCTCACGAAAATAATTCTCATTTTTAACCAGAGAGCGATAAAATACCCATTTCTTTTGCAGTACATCAATATAAAAATTTCTAAGGTCTTCCTAATTTTTTAGAAATTTTGGAGTTACAGAATTATTCAAAACACCCAGATTACTACAGAGTGTTGTGTTTTTGACAAATTCCATTTTCTTTGCGTTGTGTGCTTATTTTGATGGCTCTATGGTTTTGTTTGATGAGTTTTTTCCATAGAAAAGATGGAATACAGTAGATATAATGCAAGAAAAAAAATATGAATTGGTTTGATACATCACTTATAGTAGTGATTTATTTTTCTTATACTAACGGATCTCACGAAGGTTTTGTTGAGTTTTGTGTGATTGAAGTTTTCACGTTTTGGGTTATCTTACAATGGATGTAGGAATAAGGAGTAAGAAGAGACTAAGCTTGGGGATGCCCCGGCATCCCAAGCTATTATCCAAAAGAGAGCAAGCAACTAAGCTTGGGGATGCCCCCGAGTGGCATCCCCTCTTTCTTCTAACGACCATCGATATTTTACTCGAAGCTATATTTTTATTCGTCACATACTATGTGTTTTGCTTGGAGTGTCTTGTATGATATGAGTCTTTGCTCATTTTATTTTGTGTTTTAAGTCTTGATTCCTTGCTGGACACACATATTTGAGAGAACCAAAATTATGTCATGACTTCTTAGAATTGCTCTCTATGCTTCACTTAAATTTTTATGAGCTATGGACTTGCTCTAGTGCTTCACTTATATCTTTTTGAGCATGGTGTGCTGATTATTTTTGAAGAAATGCTCTCTTGCTTCACTTAGATTTATTTGAGAGTTAGTAAAATTTTGAATAAATTCTCTCTTGCTTCACTTAAATTAATTTGAGATAAAAAAATATTATGCTCATGATCTTCACTTATATTTGTTTGAGCTTATCAAAAGCAACATATGAAAATTAGTTCCAAAGTGATAGATATCCAAGAAGGACATAATAAAAACTTTCGTGAAGATCATTGGACAAAATAAACTTGATTCTTACTAATAGTTTTGAGATATGATGATGTGATATGTGAGTTATGTTGATGAGTAATTATGCTTTAGTAAGAATATTGGTGTTAAGGTTTGTGATTCCCTATGCAAGCACGAAAGTCAATAATTATGCAATGAAATTATATCCTATTTGTGGTGCATTATTCGGTGTTAATTATGCTTAATGCTCGCTTATGAGATTATTCGTTTATTGGTTGGTCGCTTCTCAATCTTTTGCTAGCCTTAATTTTGCACTAAGTATGATCACTACTTGTGCATCCAAAAACTTTTAAACCAGTTTTGCCACATGAGTCCACTATATGTACCTATATGCGATATTGTTTTGCCGTTCTAAGCAAATTTGTATGTGCCATCTCTAATTTTCAAAATAAACTTCTCTTTGGTGTGTTCGTTCCGCTCATAGAGCGGTGAGGGGTGGCTAATATTTTCCATGCTAGATGTGTTATTCTCACGATGAGTGTTTATTCACTTGTCATTGCATGAGAGTAAGACAAAGGTATTAGGGATGCCCAGTCCCGAAATGAAAAATGAATTTACTTTATGTTGTCAAATAATAAATTCCTTGGAAAGTGTTGGTATGGAAGGCACCCGTGGATAAGGTTAGCCATGGAAAGTGAAGTACGGTGGAAAAAAGGAATAAACTTTATTTTTTTGTTTGGGAACCACCTATGATATATCTAGCATGGAAAGTGTTGGGAACTCTAGGTCGTTTTCGTTGGTGGGAAGGATACACTGTAACGCCCAAGATGCGGCTATACCTCCCACGTGTCGAGGCACGACTTAGAGGCATAACCGCATGTTGGTTTTGTCGCAAAAAGGGTCATATTCACACAATCCCATGTACAAGAACAAGGATAGAGATAAATAGTTGGATTACAATCGCCACGTCACACAATGATCAAATAAGTCATACATCATTCAGAGTACACACATAGTCCGACTATGGAAAAATCCAAATGAAAAGAAGATAACCCCAAAAGCTAGATCCCTGATCGTCCCAACTGGGTACCACTACTGATCATCCGAAAAAGACACGTAGTAACGGCCAAGGTCCTCGTCGAACTCTCACTTGAGTTCAGTAGCATCACCTGCATTGGTATCATCGGCACCTGCAACTGTTTTGGTAGTAACTGTGAGTCACGAGGACTCAGCAATCTGAAGACCCACGAGATCAAAACTATTTAAGCTTATGGGTAGGATGTTGTTATGAGGTGGAGCTACAGCAAGCACTAAGCAAATATGATGGATAACATAAGAGTACAAGAGTAAGATGAGAAACTACGCAACGGTCGTAAACTAGAAGTGATCAAGAAGTGATCCTGAGCTACTTACGTTCAAACATAACCCCACTGTGTTCTCTTCCCGAACCTCGTAGAAAAGACACCATCACGGTTAGACACGCGGTTGGTGTCTTTTAGTTAAGTCAAGTGTCAAGTTCTCTACAACCAGATATTAACAAATTCCCATCCACCACATAACCGCAGGCACGAATCTCGAAATTTTAAACCCTGCAGGGGTGTCCCAACTTAGCCCATGACAAGCTCATGATCCGCGGAGACAATCCTCCATCACGGGACCCTCCAATCAAATTCGGAATCCCGGAGCACAAGATGTTTCGACAATGGTAAAACTAGTCCAACAAGACCTCCCGATGCACCGACCTAGCCTGATAGGAGTAGCGTGATCTCCTTCTCAATGTCGTGGAATTGTCACGACAGATGTCCTAGTGTGAGGACTTAGTCATGGAGCCATCACAATGAGGTTAGCTTAAAGGGGTTAATCAGGACAAAGGACACGAGGAGTTTATACTGGTTCGGCCCCTTGTGGTGAAGGTAAAAGCCTAATCCAGTTGGAGGTGGTATTGCTAGGGTTTCCATGAGCAGGGAGTAAATACGCTTAACCTGGTTCTCAATATGTTGTTTCTTGCCCTAAGCCGTTGCCGGGTCATCCCCTTATATACACGGGTTGACGCCCTGCGGCCTACAGAGTCCCGGCCGGCTCATACAACGTGTCCGACACGGTGACATATCTTACATGCCTTATATTACAAGTCTATTCATACATGGCGGTTTACACTTACGGCCCTTAAATCGCCTCTGGGCTTGGGCCTCTTATAAGCCTAACTGTGAACCGCCATCTTCTATACTCTTGGGCTTCAAACAGGTGAACCGCCATTGTGGTTGACCCGGCCCCTCCTGGGCGGGTCACATCTGGTAGTCATATCCCCAACATTAGGCCCTAGGTTGATTTGAACTTTGTTCATGTCAATCTTCAACACTTAGAAAAAAATCCTTCTACAACTGCTGTGAAAACCTTGTAATCCACCATGACGTCATCTCCAGGAATTTCGAAAACCCACCATGACGTCACGTTAATGGATCTTTATCTTTAATGTCTTTCCGAAAATCGAGGCGTCCAATTAGCTGGATAATCATCATTTGGCCTCCTCGTCTTTCGCGCCTGCGTGTACCACTCCCTTTACATTCTCCTCTCTTCTCCTTCTTGTCTTCTCCTTCCTCGCGATGCACCAGCCCTCACGAACTCCGCCACCGTCGACCTCCGTCTTCTTCATCAACTTCGGCCGCTGCATCGCCTTGAACGATCCAGAAACACCATGATACTCCTCCGCCGTCAGCTAGCATCAGTAAGTCTCCCCCTTTCCTTTTCATGGATTTGGTTTTTTAGGGTTTCCGTGTTCGCCGGCGTCCATTACTGCTCTTCCTTCTTCTTGTTAGATCGTGTAGCTTTGATCTGAAAACAATGTAGATCATGTGCGGTAGTAGTTTAGCACACGCTTTTAATATTGGCAACGTATCGAGTGAAAACGCTTGTTCGGTGAAAATCTGAAAACTTTCCCTCCTATCCATCAGATCTAAAATGAGCGGATTATATGAGAGGTGGAATTCCCCTTAGCCACTTAAAGGGGTTTGACAGATAACCCATGCGATGTCTTAATCTCGCTATACAACTTCATCTCCTACCTCCGATCTGATCTAATGCCTGTCAAAACAAATCACCATGGGGACGCCCAGGAAACCCGGCGCTCGCGACACCGGGCAATGTGCTCGAGCCTGCAACTTTCTTGTCCTGCTTTTGGGGCTCCGCCTCGACGCCGACCAACTTGTAGAATGGCAATTCTTGGAAACAGCGGTGACCGGCGAGCAAGTGCTACATGACGGGCTGTTCTAAACGGCGCCGAGTGAGACATGCCCTCGCTGCTTCCGAGGGACACCACAGCAGGCCCCTGGCTCACATATCGCAGGGCACGAGACGGCTCAGGAACCCCTCTACAGAAAATTAGCTTAGTTGCTTTCTTTAGTTAGTTGAGATCTGCACCTAGAGTTCATATCTCTGCTCAATTTCCCGCTTGTTTATTATTTACTTGGTCTGTAGTCTGTTTGGCAAGTGTGAGAAAATTGTATCATGAATCTGAAGTTTGTTACAACTGACCTACAAGTTCCTTACTCAGGATCTCACAGCCCCTAATTTCACTGAATCTGAAATTGATTACAAGAAGTTCTTCGAGTATTCAGATTGATTGGAAGAAGGTGATTGCGTGACAAAGTATCATCTGCAACTCTCAGAGGCATTAATGATCCAATCCCGCTTCCAACTGACCATTGTTGCAAAGTCCAAATCAGCTTCGCGCCAAGGCTGAGTCTCACGCCGGAGCATTTGTGTGCAGCCACCGGAGGTCATGCATAGCTTCTCCTAGTATGTACAGAAAATCACAGGGATCTCCAGCGTCCAGCACGATGGTCATTGGCGCCCATGAGCGCCAGGTCTCCGGCGAGCTTTGGCGGTGATTTTTTTATGGAACTCCGGCGGTGATTTTTCTTGACAGGGATTAGATCGGATCGGAGGTAGGAGATGAAGTTGTACAACGAGATTAAGACTTGGCAGGGGGTTATCTGTCAAACACGTTTAAGTGGCTAAGGAGAATTCCACCTCTCATATAATCCGTTCATTTTAGATCTGATGGATAGGAGTGAAAGTTTCCAGATTTTCACTGAACAAGCGTTTTCACCCGATATGTTGCCTTTAATATTAGAACATATCTTCTTGCGATAGATCTCTTCTAGAGCACCTCCACTTTTCTGCTGCTGCCTCTGTAGGTTTTAGAATTCATTTCCCTTTTCCAAACAGCAGTAGATCCAAATTTATAGCTTCAACCTACGGAACCTGTTTGTCCTAACACTTAGCAAATTTTGCTCTTGGTAGATGTTGAATATCTTAGACATGGCGGCTTATTCTGCCGGCTTATCCTTACTTCATATATCATTAGCCCTTGCTTAAGCCGCCATTCTGAATATGCACTGCAATTGTTAGCTTGTAATCCCACCAACTAACTTGAGCTGGCAAATTATTTCCTTTCTTTAGGTTGTCCTTTCACCATGCCGCCAAAGACAATTACGACCTGTAACTGGGTTCCCTCCATCGTCACTGAGAACACTTTGAAGGATTTTGTCACCGTTGGATATTTGCCAAAGAGAAGTGTCATGCATTACCATGCTCCTGACCTAGGCGAAGAAAGACCTCAGTCAAAGGATGGTGAAGTTATTGTATTCACTGATCATATGAACCGGGGCTTCTCGCCGCCCAGCTCTAAGTTCTTTAGGGATGTTCTACACTTCTTCAAACTCCATCTGCAAGACATCGACCCAACTCCATATCAAACATCTGTAACTTTCAAGTTTTCTGTGAGGTATACCTTCAAGAAGAGCCTAGTGTTGAGCTTTTCAGGGAATACTTCTACCTGAACCGGCAAAATGAGTTCACAAATGGGCCCAACTTGGAACTTGGTGGAATTTCAATTCAACGCAGAAGAGATGCCATTTCCCTCAAGCAGCTTTGCTGAGTCACCCAAGGACTGGAACCAAACATGGTTCTACTGCAAAGATATCTCGCCGTATGATGAAAATCCATTGTCAGGTTATCATGCAGAATGTCTCGACTCAAGTTATCAACTCCCTGATAAACTTGCCGCGGCCGAACGCAAGAAACTCGTTCCTACAATCAGAAAAGTTCAAGCCTTGCTAGGAAACGGTTTAACCGGAGTCGATTTAATACGCTACTGGGTCACATGGCAGATCATACCCTTAAGCCGCCGACCCGGCTTAATGTGTACTTATACTGGAGGAACAGACGATCCCTTACGCCATAGCTCTCTGCGTCTGACTGAAGAGGGCATCATTGAAATGGCAACAACACATGTAAATAGCAAATTTGAAGACTACGTCAATGTGGGCTTGAATCCTTTCTGCAAGCTTAACCCGCCGCCAGATGTAAGTCTCTTGATTTCTTTTACCTTACTTCATCACCCAAACATTGCGTGAACTCAGATATGTTATTCTTCCGCAGGCTAAATCTGACTTCTGGAAGGCAAAATATGACCATGAGGCTGCCAAAAACGCTACGGCTGTTGCGAAAGCCACCGAAAAGACCATCAGGAGATCTAGGAAGAAACCAAGCGCCTCTGATCTGCTTAAGCTGGATGAAACCTCTGAGTCAGAGGTAGCCCTTGACTCTCTTGGCTTGTTTTTCAACCACCTTATTAACACTGACTATTGCCAGGATGACACGGGATCCAGCCAAGCGGTTGAAGAAGAGGTAACTATCATTTCCTCCGACTTAGAACCTTTACCAAGGCAGAAACTTCGGTGAGTAACCCGGAAAGTAAGGTTTTCACACCCCTTGGCTTATTTAGACCCTCACTTTCATTTGAAATGACAGCAACACGAGAGCCGCCGCCAGACCCGAACCAGTGGAGGTGAAGATTTATCCTCCGGCTTACCAAACACTCCTTGAAAACATCAAAATGAGGTTCTTTTGGACCTTAACTCTTTATTTACTTGCAGGTTTTTGTTTTCGTTAACCACTCAATCCCTTTGACTTATTTTTGCAGGAGATTTCCCGCTCTTCCTCTGGCAATTTATCGCAGACTCAACTGTCGGCTTTCAAGACTACCCCTGGGTAAGAATAATTATCTTTCTTCTGTACCTTTATATCTTCATCATTATGCTGACTTGTCCAAATTCTTTTTAGCGGTCAATCAAAGCCCAACAAGAAAGCGAAGGTGACAAAACCGGCCAAAGATCCTAAAGCCGCTGAACTGGACCAGCCAACCTTTGCACCAGAAAACTCTGAACAACCAGAAGATCCTGCTCCGAATGCTCAACCTGAGATACCTGAGTTGTCTGTTGATGAAACTAATATTGACCCGTGAACTACTGAACCGTCAAGCTTAGTTAACCTGCCAGAGATTCATGCTGATGACGTCTTAATCACTAGCACCGGATTTACTGAGCCGGGGAATCCAACTGTACTAGCGAGATGTTCTACCAAACAAGAAGTCATGGAAAGATGGAAAGTGAGGTTCGATGTCTCCCACTATGCTCAATTGAGTAATAGTGAAGTATTATCTGGTTATCTCAGTCAAGTACACTCCAGCCATGACTTAGAAATTGAGATGGTCAAACAGATGCACCAGAAGTATGAGGTACGTCCTCCGGCTTATGTAAGTTATATATATTGCCAGCCTCCAAGTCTTCTGATTATGACAAGATTGAATAATCTGTAGACTTAAAAAACTTACAAGGTTCTGTCCTAGAATCCCTCTAAGTCTGGTATAAAACTAAACCGGATGCTGATAGTAGCATAATTTTGCATTTGTAGTCCCCAAGGGCCGGTTTAATCAATATGAATGAGCTGGTCCTATTGGTCATTGTAAAAGAACAGAACTGAACTGTATGGCCCCCATGAGTCAGCTGAGACTATTGACAGCTCACCCGGCTCATCTTTAGGAAGAGACAAGCAATATGCATTAGCCCCCAAGTGCCAAGTGTTGTTGCTTGCAAAGCACTTGGGACTTCGGAAAAACCATTTCCGTTGAAAAATTGCATTGACAGACATTAGCCCCCAAGTGCCAAGTGGTTTCGCTTCCAAAGTGCTTGGGACTTAACTGTTGTAATCCACCTTGAAATATGTTTGATAAATCTGTGCTGCCTGCAGGCTGTTACCATTGAATTGGAAACTCAACTGAACAAGGCCAAGACCCGGCTGGCGGCTCAGGAAACTAAGACCCAGAAGGCTGAATCAAAATTCCAGTTTAGTGTGTCTGAATCAGAAAAATTAAAGACCAGATTTACTGCAGATAGAGAGGCTTGGGCTAAGGAAAAGACTGCCCTGATACAGCATGCTGAGAAAGCAGAGGTGGCTCTTGAGGAAGTTACCACTGAACTCACCGGTTTAAAACACTGTGTGTCTCAGATGGTTTCTGCTATCTTCGGTAAGTCACCTTTCTATTTATCCAAAGTGAGTATTTGTCGTCATAATGTAAGCCGCCATTTTACCAATTTTTAACTTACTCAGGTCCCAGGAGCAGCAACCTTAGCCAAGACACACTGGTGAAGCTCAAGGCGGTCTATACTCTTGTTGAGCAACTATACACCGGAGCTCAGCGGACTCTCGCTACTATCTCCCCAACGAATCAAGGGCCAAACCTGTTAATTGATGTTTTGAAGAAACTGTCCATCTTGCCCACCAGGTTTCAAGAAATCAAACGGTCTTGTACTAGAGCCGGAGCTATAACAGCCTTGAGCCGTGCCAAAGCATGGGTACCAGAACTAGACCCGGCAGATGTAGCTAGTGGGTATCCTAGTTTGAAGGAAGATGGAACCTCTTTTGATCAGCAAGACTTTGCCACCTGTGTCAAAGAAATTCTTCCATGCAACAGTCATCACTGAAGAGGCCAATCTTTCCAAGTACCAGCCGGCTTATGATAAAGATAATCATAAGATGCAGAAGCCTGCATATAAAGTGATGGACTTAATTCCACCGATTCGTAAGCACACTTTTGCCCCTGATATTGACCCGTCCAATCTGATTGGCGACGAGGCTGAATTCTTCGCCTTGCGTGGCTTTGACTAGTCCAAACCAAACTTCTAGACAGTGGAGGAGGAGGAAGAACTAACAAGGGATGAACCGAAGGCCTCCCGTCAGCAAGATCAAGAAGAGTGAACCGCCAGACGGTTGAAAAGACGTCAAGTCTTGATAAGACACTTGTCCTTATGTTAGCTCATGGAGCTATGCAATAGAATAGTTAAACTTGAATTGGTCATGCCATCGTGCATGTTTTTCTGTCATCCGTAATGCTGATTATCCACCGGTTTAAAGAACCACTGTTTGTATGATAATCTTTGACTTATGGAGATGTGAATTATTATGATCCTGCACACAAAGAAAAACACAAGGGCCCTGGTGGTTTACCGCCGGGCGAGTCATGATACCCAATGAAAGCCGCTGGGGACAAATAGTCCATAACCATGGCCGGTCTAATAACTGTTGAGAAAACAACATACCTGTGATATTGGATCACACTGTTGGTTTACCAAGCTAGTGTAATAAGGGCGATAACCCAAAATTTGAGCACTAGTAATTAGCATTTATTGTCAGCTTATAAACAAAGCCAGACCGGGTTAATAAACACCGGATATTATCGTATCTCATACTGGCGACCTATAGTCAAAAGCCAGGCCGGGTTAAGAAACACCGGCAGATGTCCTCGTGAAAGGACTTAGTCGTGGAGCCATCGCTACGGGTTAGCTTAAAGGGGTTAAACCGGACAAGGGACACGAGGGATTTTATACTAGTTCGGCCCCTTCGATGAAGGTAAAAGCCTGCGTCTAGTTGTGATTGGTATTGCTAGGGTTTCGATGACCAGGGAGCGAATCCGCTTTGCCTGGTCCTCGAGTTGTTGCCTGTTGTCCCTAAACCGCTGCCGGGTCGTCCCTTTATATACATAGGTTGACGCCCGCCGGTTTACAGAGTCCCGAGGCCGGATCATAAATGTGTCCGGCTCGGTCTCTATTTCTTCTAACTTACAATAGAAGTTACATGAAAGAGTCGGTTCATATCTACAGGCCTTAACCTTGCCTTTGGGCCTTGGGCCTTCGTAAAGCGCCACCATCCTTACGTCTTCATGGGCTTCTATATTCATGGAGTTAACCCGACCACGCCTAGCCGGTTTACCTCCAGTAGTCATATCCCCAACATTAGGCCCCAGATTGATTTGAACTTGTTCATGTCAATCTTCAATACTTAGAAAAATTCTTGCCCTGTCACCTTCATATAGATCTGGTAAACCGCCGTGATGTCATCCTTTAGATCCGTAGTAAACCGCCATGACATCATCTATTCGTTGAAGCCGAAGATACCCTTCATTAATGAATATCCAACCATCGAGGCAACATCCTTATTAACTATCCATTTTAAGCTCCTCGATTCACGCACTTGTCGTTTATCGCTTCGCCTTATAAATAGGACCACGGGCCCTTCTCTTTTTCCCCCTTCGTCTCCTTCACTTCTTCTTCCTCCTTGTGACGCCTCTGCACCCGAGCGCCGCCGCCATCACCGAGCTTCGCCTCCACCTCTCCGCTGGCCGCTGCATCAACCTGGTTGCACCAGAGAGCCGCGGCGTACCTCTGCTGCTTCAACAGTCGCTGTAAGTCCCTTCCTTTCTCTGTTGTATATCTGCTTAGGGTTTCCTCGTTCATCGAAGTTCATCGAGGATCTGGCGCTATTCTTCCCTGTTTCTCCTTAGTCCATGGATAAAAACTTCAAACTTGATGTATTCCATGTAATGGCTTATCTTCTGTTACCACAACAAACCCTTATGCGCATAAAAACTGATCTCGTCCTTTGTGAACTGCTTCGGGACCAACCTTTTCAGGTATAAATCTTTTTACTTTCCTGTCTTACGGTAGATCCAAAATTTCCATGCAACCTTGTGAAACCTGTTTTTACCTTACTTGGTCATTCTTGCCTTAGATCTGTATCCTCTTTATCACATAGGCGGTTTACCTTTGTGAAAGCAATCTATCACATACCATTAGTCCCCTGGTGAACCGGCAAGCCTTTTATCTCCGTTGTTATACTCCGGTTTAATAGCATGCGTATACCTTTGTTCCGATATTGCCTTGTCATTCATTATTGTATCAGCCTCCGGTTTACGAAATTTACATACTTGTATATCTTTATTTCGTCGCATCTCATGCATCACCATGAATGATTTGTAAACCGGTATTTCCTTTAAGCTTTTCACTTGCAATGGCCAAATAGTGTTATGCTTGTAATTGGGCTCCTTCCCGGGTTACCGAGGAGCAGCTTAATGGAATGGTCAGAATTGGTACGTTACCAAAAAAGAATGAGATCCGGTGGCGAGTTCCTGGACCGGAGAATCCTCCCACCCCTAATCAGGGTGAGGTAGTGGTATTTGTTGATCACATAGGCCGTGGTTTCAAACCGCCCGGGTCAAAGTTTTTCCGGGATGTGCTTGCCAGTTTCCAGCTCGACCCTCAAGATATTGGACCTAAATCAGTATCCAATATATGCAATTTCCATGTCTTCTGTGAAGTGTACTTACAAGAAGAACCAACTGCTGAGTTGTTCCGGGATTTTTTTTCCATCTCAACCGGCGTACTGAATTTGTAGATGGACCCAACACTGAACTTGGTGGCATCTCTATTCAAAAAAGAAAAGAGGTTGAATTTCGTCACGCCAAGCTGCATAGTCACCCCAAAGAGTGGAACCAAACTTGGTTCTACTGTAAAGACACCTCCCTTGAAGACGAGAACCCTCTGCCGGGTTACCGTGCCCACCGGCTTTCCAACACTCACCCACTGCCGCAACGTCTAAGTGCACAGGAACGAGCCTCATATGCCCCTCAACTCGCCAAGCTCCGAGCCTTTATGGCCAACGGTTTATCAGGCGTCGACTTTGTGCGTTGCTGGATATCCTGGAGGATCTTACCATTAAGTCGCCGCTCTGGTTTAATGTGTGAGTACACTGGTGAATTAGAATACTCCCAACATCACATCAACATTCAGCTATCCGAGGAAGAAGTCACTGAGGGTGTCAAGAAGATTTTGAATGAATCGGAATCTGTCTGCCGCCAAACCGGCTTGAACCCCTTCTACGCAAAAAACAAACGGCCTACTGTAAGTACAGTCCTTTCGTTTCACACTTGATATCTTGCAGACTGTACAACCTGTGAATACCCTTCTGCTTGTTTATAAACAGGGTGATGATCCGTTCTGGAAGAAGAAACCTCAAGAAAAAGCGGCAAAGGCTTCCCATCCCAAGACAAAAGCCGTCAAGAAAACCTCAAAGCGGAAGGCAGCTGAACGTATCGGCATGGAGCTGGATGACGACCCGGATGAACCGGAAGTTGAGGTAGAACTTGATTCACTTGGTTCCCTTTTCATGCATCTCATTAACAATGATATTTATTAGGAGGGCGCGGAGGGCAGCCAAGCTGGCGATGTAGAGGTAATTATCCTTTCCTCCGGTTCAGACTCTCTGCCAACACAAAAAAATCCGTCAAGCGATCCGGAAAGTAAGCTTTTCACATCCTCTTGCTCACTTGGATCCAACATTTATTTTGAAGAAGCAGCAGCACGAGGCTCGCCGCACAACCCGACACAGCGGCCAAAAGGTCACTTCGGCCGGTTTACCTGACACCCCGGTTCGAAAGCGCCGATCTGAGGTCTCACCTCCTTCTGACAATTCTTATCCCAAGGCAGGTTATTTCCGACAACCTCTTAATCCGTCCGATTCGAATTATCAGGTGACACCTCCCTCATCTTCTAGCGAGTCAACAGCGACCCAACTTCCTCCTCTTAAAACCGTAGCCGGGTAAGTACTTGAACCCCTTCTTTGAATGTTTCCATACTTCGTATACTCTGCTTAACTTTCACATCTTTTCTGTATTAAGAGCCAAGGCCAGACCCAGCAAAAAGGCTCGGGTGAACAATCCGCCCAAAGACCAGGTGGTTCTTGAACCGGAGCAAATGGTTGAATTGGAACAAACTGTTGATCCGGAGGGTCCCAATCCTGAAGCTGCTTTTGATGAGCCACCCCCTCAAGATCACAATCTCGATGAACAACTAGAAGTTGACATTGCTGTGCCTGATGCTGAACCGGCCGATCCAATCCGGGCTGATGACAGGTATTCTAGTCCGGTGAGAGCTACTGAAACAGCATCAATTCCAGAAAAAGCTGCTGGAGAAAAAGAGGGCGAAGTTATCATTACTGGTATTGGTCATACCTCTCCTGGCCATCCTGTAATCTTGGCCAAACATAGTGCCAAGGAAGAGCGTGCTGCCATGGAAAAAGGCTAATGGAGCACTGACTTGTCACGCTACGCTCATCTCAGCACTCAAGAAATCCACTCCGGTTTTCTGAACCGTCTGCACTCAAACCGTGATCATGAAGCCGGTTTGGTGAACCTGATGAAAGAGCGCTATGAGGTATTTTCATCACTTTCCTTTCTTGATTCCAAAGTACAAACATCAACCCAAGTAGCCCCCAAGGGCCGGTTTAGCTTTGCGAGGTAAACCGGGTCTTGAATCAATACGTCAACTTTGAACAGATGTACATTAGCCCCCAAGTGTTAAGGGTAATGCTTGCATTGTACTTGAGACTTGTGAAAAATATGTTGACGATAGAACAAATAGGCATTAGCCCCCAAGTACAAAGTGCATAACTTGTTATACGCTTGGTACTTCATAACATGTTTTGATGATATATCTCACCTTTGTAGGCTGAGCTGAATAAGAAGGATGCTCAAACCGCAGACCTTCAAGAGAACGTAAAATCTCAAAAAGCATGGGCTTCCAAAGCCAAAGAAGAGCTGACCAATGCCTTGGCAGCTATGGAGAAGCTGAAAGAGACCTTCAACAAGGAGTGTGCTGACTGGGAAACAGAAAAGGTCGGTTTGACCAAAAAGGCCGAGGACGCAGAGGCAGCCCTGAAGCCGGTGGTGGAAGAACTGACTGGCTTAAAGCGGCAGATTGACGCCATGACTTCTGTTGTGTTTGGTAAGTGCCCTCATGTGCAGTTTGTCTAATTCATAAGATCTTATCAATGGCCAGTTTACTGATGCTGAACCATGACAGGGCCCCGCATTTCTCATCTGGGCTCTGACATGCGAATGAAACTTAAAGCGGCCTACACCTTAATAGAGTAGTTGTTCTCTGGATCCCAGTGTGCCATTTGCACTGCAGCCTATAACAAGATGGCGCCATCGTTGATAAAGGAAACAATTGAGAAGTTGGCCATGCTAGCTGCCCGGATCAACGAACTGAAGAGATCAGCCGCAAGATCAAGAGCGCTGACCGCGCTAATCCGGGCCAAGGCATGGATTTCGGATCTTGAACCGACAGATATCGTCAAAGGGTATCCTGGCGTTAAAGAAGACGTCTCAGACTTCAATAATGACGATCTGCGAAGGCTGACAAAGGAGATGCGGCCAATAGCAAGCAAACTATCGGAGGACACAGATTTATCTCATTTCCAACCGGTTTATGATGCTGAGGGAAAGAGACAGCCCGCGGTGATCCATGATGTTGAAGATCTTGTGCCTCCAATCCGTAAGCATACTTACGCTCCTAACATTGACCCCTCCAGCCTTATCCATGAAGAGGCCGTGTTTCAAGCTTTAACTAGAATCGATTGGTCGACGGTTGATTTCCAGCGTCTGGGGAGGGATGAAGAGGATGTGACTGCGCAAGATGACCCTCAATCGTCAAGCCGTCCCAATGAAGAATCCTAAACTGGTGGCCGGTTTATCAGCGACAGTCTGCCACTTCTTGAAAACAATTATTCAATTTGGGCCGTTTTGAAGCGCCTTGTAATAGGATAGCAGAAACACCTTTATCTGCCATGCCATCGAGCATGTTTGTGTTGCTTGATACCTTGAAGACTTGTTCCACTTTTGAGATCTATTTATGCATAGTCCATTATGATTTGTGTTCCTGCATATAAGAACTTGAAAGTGTCCTAGTGGTTTACCACTGGACGGGTCATGATGCCCAAAAATATATACATAACTTGGATGGCTAACCAAGATTTGTATTAACCAGATAAAATAGATGATATCTGTGACATACCTCGTTGGCAGACCAACTGCTTGTATGGTAACGGTGAAAAACACTAATTCAGAGTGTTGATGACTCCTTGCCCTCTTGCTGGTTCACATAAAAACCATAGTAGGCCATAATAGCCGCTGACTTGTTCGTATAATACTGGTAACATCTAGTCAAAACCAGACCGGAGCAATGTACTACTGGTTTAAAACTGATCATGTACTAACAACTAAGCGTTGAAAGTCACGCCGGATTGTAATAAACACCGGTTTATCAGAAATATTCATAAATCCCTTATCAATGGATAAAAATAGCAATTCAAAAATAAATATACAAGGCTTTTCATGGGCTGCCAGGCCCTAAATCGAGGCTTTTCATGGGCTGCCAGGCCGCTGAGTTAAACCATTTTGCAAAGCCTTTTAAGATGGACCTCAATCTTTAACCAATCACCGTTTTAACTTTGATAAGTTCAGGGTCCATGGGATTGACTTGTCAAACGTTCGATGGGCCATACTAGGTTTACCTGGACGAAGTGGCTTACTTAAAGAGGCAAGATAACCCGGGGTTTTAGGTGAATACACCTGGCTTCCAAGCTTGGCTTGATAGCCTATTACAAGGGTGCCAGCTCGTTGTTCTTTGAGAAGCAAGGAGCCCCCAGGTAATATTTGAGCGGTGCTCAATGGTTACCTATATTTGAGTTGTGCTTGATGCTACAGACTCTCTTTGGTTCCACATAATTTCCTTTTGGCTTTGAAGCCTATGAAGAGGTGTAGCTATGGTGTGAAGATAACCAAGCCCCCCAGTGATATCCCTTTTTGGTTTTTAAACCGATCAAGAGGTGTAGCTATGGTTCGGATATGACCAAGCCCCCTAGTGACTTGCATTATATCTGTGTGGCCTTATAGGCCGATTTAATAAAAACTCCGCTTTGTCAGTAGAAACCCTTGTGAAACCACACATGATGAAGAAAAAGAACAGAGACCCCGCTTTAGCCGAGGCTCCGGTTTATTATATAATATATACATTGTCATAAGTATGTACATAAGAAGAGCCTGTGGCTCAAGTATAGTAAGGCCGAAGAAGGGCTATATTCCACGGCCGCTTGGTCTCCTCCTCTGGTTTACGTGAGTCTTCGTGCTCTCGAACATCAATGAGGTAGTATGACCCATTGTGTAGATTTTTGCTGACAACAAAAGGTCCTTCCCAAGGTGGGGATAACTTTTGCATGTCAATCTGATCCTAGATGAGCCGGAGCACCAGATCGCCTTCTTGAAAAGTTCTGGTCTTAACCCGGCGGCTGTGATAACGTCGGAGATCTTGTTAATAAATCGCCGAACGTGCTGCCGCTAAGTCACGCTCCTCATCTAACAGGTCCAGTGAGTCCTGACTTGCTTTCTCATTCTCAGCTTCAACATAAGCTGTCACACGGGGCGAGTCATGATGGATGTCGCTAGGGAGAACCGCCTCCGCTCCGTAAACCATGAAGAAGGGTGTGTAACCCGTAGATCTGTTAGGTGTGGTGTTGATACTCCATAACATAGAAGGTAACTCCTCCACCCAACAACCCGGTGTCCACTTTAATGGAACCATAAGCCGGGGTTTAATACCTCTCAAAATTTCTTGGTTTTCCCTGTCTACTTGACCATTAGACTGGGGGTGAGCCATTGATGCTACATCAAGCCGGATGTGCTCACATTGGCAAAATTCCTCCATCTCACCCTTTGACAGATTAGTACCATTATCAGTTATAATACTGTGTGGGAAACCAAACCGGAATATCACCTTTTTGATGAATTGAACCGCCGTGGCTGCATCACACTTACTGACTGGCTCTGCTTCTACCCATTTGGTAAACTTGTCAACTGCCACTAACAGGCGGGTCTTTTTGTCCTTGGATCTCTTAAAGGGTCCAACCATATCGAGCCCCCAAGTTGCAAACGGCCAAATGATTGGAATCATCCTCAACTCCTGAGCCGGAACATGGGCGCGACGTGCAAATTTTTGACAACCGTCACACCTTTTGACTAAATCCTCAGCATCAGCATGAGCTGTCAACCAATAGAAACCGTGACGACAAGCCTTAGCCACCAAGGATTTTGAACCAGCATGGTGACCACAATCTCCTTCGTGGATTTCTCACAAAATCTCACAACCCTCTTGAGGAGATACACAATGCTGAATTGCTCATGTGACGCTGTAACGATGTAACTCCCCATTGATTATAGTCATTGACTTGGAACGCCGGATTATCTACCAGGCCAAGGTTTCGTCCTCCTGTAACTCGCCCCGGTTCATGTAAGCCAAGTATGGTACTGTCCAATCCGGTATAACATGCAAAGCTGCCACCAATTGGGCCTCCGGGTCAGGAATAGCCAACCCCTCCTCTATGGGTATCTTGACTGATGGGTTATGCAACACGTCGAGGAAGACATTAGGTGGCACCGGTTTACGCTGAGAGCCTAGGCGACTTAAAGCGTCCGCCGCTTCATTCTTTCGCCGGTCTATATGGTCAACTTGATAACCCTTGAAATGACCAGCCACTATGTCCACCTCTGGTCGATATGCAGCCATGAGTGGGTCCTTAGAATCCCAAGTGCCAGATACCTGTTCAGCCACTAGGTCCGAGTCACGAAGCACTTAACTCGGTTTAAGTTCATCTCCTTAGCCATCCGAAGACCGTGGAGTAAGACCTCGTACTCAGTGGAATTGTTAGTACAAGGGAACATTAAGCAAAGAACATAACAAAACTTGTCACCTCGTGGGGAAGTTAATATGAATCTAGCCCCCGAGCCCTCCAATTGCCAAGACCCATCAAAGTGAATAGTCCAATACGTGTTGTCCGGCTTTTCCTCTGGTGCCTGCAACTCTGTCCAATCATTGATGAAGTCCACGAGTGCTTGGGATTTGATCGTTGTGCGAGGTGTATACTTGAGCCCGTGAGGTCCAAGCTCAATAGCCCACTTGGCAATCCGGCCAGTTGCTTCTCTGTTTTTAATGATATCTCCCAAAGGGGCTGAACTAACCACTATGATAGGATGACCCTTAAAATAGTGTTTGAGCTTCCGGCTTGCCATAAAAACTCCATATACCAACTTCTGCCAATGCGGATACCTCTGCTTTGATTCAATAAGCACCTCACTGATATAATAAACCGGCCGTTGAACTGGATACTCCTTTCCAGCCTCCTTGCGCTCCACAACAATAGCCACACTAACACCCCGGGCATTAGCAGCCACATATAGCAGTAAAGGCTCTTTATCGACCGGAGCTGCAAGGACAGGCGGTTCAGCTAACTGCCTCTTCAAATCCTCAAACGCTTTATCAGCCGCATCACTCCAGACAAAATCATCCATTTTCTTTAGCATCTGGTATAAAGGGATAGCTTTCTCCCCGAGACAAATGATAAACCGGCTCAAAGCCGCAATCCGGTTGGCTAAACGTTGAACGTCATTGATACACACCGGTTTAGCCAAAATGCCCATGTTTGACACCAGAAAGCCCAAGAGTTTGCCTGCCAGAACACCAAAGACACATTTGTCCCGATTAAGCATCATATTGTAAACCCGGAGGTTGTCAAAGGTTTCTCTCAAGTCATCTATCAATGTTTCCTCTTTCCTGGACTTTACCACAATATCATCCACATATGCGTGAACATTGTGCCCAATCTGCTTATGAAGACAATTCTGAACACATCGTTGATAAGTCGCCTGGGCACTCTTGAGCCCAAAGGGCATGGAGACACAGCAGAAGGCTCCAAAGGGAGTTATAAAAGTTGTCTTCTCCTGGTCCTTAACTGCCATTTTGATCTGATGATAACCAGAGTAGGCATCCAGAAAACACAAACGGTCACAACCTGTCGTAGCGTCAATAATCTAATCAATACGAGGGAGGGCAATGGGATCTGCTAGGCAAGCCTTGTTCAAATCTGTGTAGTCCACACACATACGCCAAGTGCCATTTTTCTTAAGGACTAGCACTGGATTAGCCAACCACTCTGGGTGAAAGATCTCCACGATAAACCCTGCGGCCAATAGCCGAGCTACCTCCTCACCGATAGCCTTATGCCTTTCTTCGTTGAAGCGGCGGAGAAACTGTCTGACCGGTTTAAACTTAGGATCTATATTAAGTATGTGCTCAGCGAGTTCCCTCGGTACACCTGGCATGTCAGAAGGCTTCCATCCAAAGATGTCCCGGTTCTCACAGATGAACTCGATGAGCGCGCTTTCCTATTTGGGATCCAGGTTAGCGCTGATGCTAAACTGTTTGGATGAATCGCCAGAAACAAAAACAACCATCTTAGTGTCCGTGGCCAATTTAAACTTCAACGTCGGATCGTGCTCTGTAGTTGTCTTTTTCAAGGAAGTCATGTCCGTCGGATCAACCTTGTCTTTATAAAACTTTACTCTTCCGTGGCACAAACCGACTCGGCGTAAGCCGCATCACCTTCCTCACATTCCAAAGCAATCTTCCTGCTCCCATGTACTGTGATGGTTCCCTTATGTCCTGGCATCTTAAGTTGCAGATAAACATAACACGGCCTTGCCATGAACTTGTCATAAGCCGGTCGCCCAAACAGGGCGTGATAAGGACTCTTGATTTTCACCACCTCAAAAGTTAATGTTTCTGACCTTGAATCATGATCATCTCCAAAGGCCACCTCTAGGGCTATCTTGCCCATTGGATATGCAGACTTACCGGGCACCACACCATGAAAAACGGTGTTCGACGGTTTAAGATTCTTATCTGTCAACCCCATACGGCGGAAGGTATCATAGTAGAGATTATTGATACTGCTTCCCCCATCCATGAGCACCTTGGTGAACTTATACCCCCCCAACTTGAGGTGCCACCACTAAGGCCAGATGACCCGGATTGTCAACCCTGGGTGGGTGATCCTCTCTACTCCATAAAATGGGTTGCTCAGACCAGCGCAAATACTGAGGCACTGCCGGTTCAACAGAGTTCACGATCCTCTTGTGAAGTTTCTGATCACGCTTGCACAAGCTAGTGGTGAATACATGATACTGCCCACTATTCAACTGCTTCGGATTACTCTGATAACCCGACTGCTGCTGTTGATTCCCCTGATGGTTATAACCTCCCTGGTTGTCCTGGTTCTCTTGATTGTTATGTCCGGCTTGATTGCCTTGAAATCCTGAACCAGAGCTACCGCCTCCATAACCCGGCCCACGAAAACCACCTCCTCAACCGCCGGGCGGGTCATTGTCGTATTGAAACATATTGGAGTTCTTAAAATCTTGCATGATGTAACAATCCTTCCAAAGATGTGAAGCTGGCCTCTCCTTCGATCCATGCTTTGGACAAGGTTGATTTAACAGGCGCTCCAGATTGGGGCCTGAACCTCCGCCCCTCTGGGGTTGTTTGCCCTTACAACGCTGACCGTTATCCTGAGCATTGGTGTTAGCCACAAAGTCCAAACTATTGTCTGCCTTGCGCTTACCATTGTTCCCATGACCTGTCGGGTTATGCTGCTGTCCCTTGGTGTTGCCGTTCTTCTTCCCTTTCCCCGGTTTGTCCTCCTCTGAGTCAGGGTCTTTGGTATTATCTGAATCGGCATATTTAACCAAAGCGGCCATAAGCGTTGACATATCATTGCAGTGACGTTTGAGCCTTCCTAACTTCTGTTTTAGCGGTAGAAACTGGCAATTGCCCTCCAATGTTAACACTACTGTATCCACATTGATGCGATCCGACGAATGCAGAATAGCTGAGACCCGCTTCACCCAATGGGTTGTAGATTCTCCATCCTATTTAACACAAGCGGCCAGGCCCACAATCCACATAGGATGCTTACAAGTATCTTTAAAATTCTGGATAAACCGGTGTTTTAATTCGGCCCATGATCCGATGGAGTTAGCTGGTAAGCTCTTTAACCAAGTACGAGTTGTCCCCTCCAACATCATGGTGAAGTATTTAGCACACACCGCTTCATGCACATCCAACATCTCCATTGCCATCTCATAACTTTCAACCCATGACTCTGGTTGCAAATCGGCGGTGTAATTGGGTACCTTACGAGGGCCCTTAGAATCCTTGGGCAGTCGTACATTGCGCAAAGTGGGGGTAAGACACGGCACCCCTAAAGAACTGAAGACCACGCCTGGCTCCACCGAAGCGGTAGGGCGAACCGGAGTAGGTTGACGAGCTGCATGCAGAGCTGCTAACTCGGCCTCTCGACATGCACGACCATGATCCACCACATCCTGCGCATTAGCACCTCCACCTGGCGGGTTACAGTGACGTGCACTGCTTGATATAGCCGGTTCATCCTCGACGTGCCTACTATAGCTCCGACTTGGACGGGGGGTGGAATGAATCCTCTCGCGACTATGCGAATAAGCCTGCTGCTGGATCAAAGCTGTTTGAAGGAGCTCTCTGGCCGGCCGTGTCTCAATCGCAACTGGTGACTCGCCGTCGGTTGGGAGGGCTGCCAATCGTGAAGCGGCGGCCACAATGTTGTCCAACGGGTTTGAGTAATGCCCCGGGGGCGTCGGAACATACTGTGGCACAACGTTGTTCTGACGAGGCGGGTCCATCGCGCGCGGCTGAACTGGAGCTCTTGTTCCCGGCGCCTCCGTTCGGTTTATCACTGACTAGTTACTGGTTCCTGCTCCTGGCATATTGAAGAGATTTCTTGGCTCATAACTCGGCGGGAGGTGCGACTGGTATCTTCTTCTCATGACTTCATCTGAGGCATTCTGATCCAGCCTAAGCCGGTAGGCCTGAGCTTCCAACTCGGCCCGTTCTGTAGCCATTCTGGCATTCTCTGCCGCTAGGTCTGCTTTAGCCTGAGTTATCTGATCTTTCACCTTTGCAATCTCCGCATTGTGCTGATCTCGGGCTGCGGCGTCCACTTTTGTTGCCATCAATGTTGCCAAAGCGTCGAACAAATCAGACAGAACTTGAGTCAGAGGTGGCGTAGAGCCCCCTGCTCCCGCTGGCGTTGTTGTTGCTGAACCGGAGAGCATTGCCGCGGTGGTAGAAGAGTGATGCGTTGGTTGTGTACCGGCCATGAAGACAGCGACCCGGTTTGGCAGATCGAGGGGGTCTGGAATACTGTTGCCATCGGAACCTCTGCTAATTCGGCCGTCCTGCAACTAGTACAATGACTCGATCTATCCGGTTGAAGACTCGTCATCAGAACAGACAACGGTTTCTACATCAAATGCCGGTCCATCCTCATATTCCACTCCATGGATGACACCTATGAAAACATGCCTTGGTACAGGCTGAACCAGGGTAGGGCTTGCATGCTGAGCCATCTCGATGATGTCGGTGCAGGTGTTCGGCTCAGGGCCCTATTCGCCGATCTTGCCGATGAAAACGTGAATTCCGCCAAAGGGGATCCGGTACCCGTATTCGACTGAACCGGCCTCGGGACCCCATCTTGCGTCGTCAATGTAGAGCTTGCCGCGACGACACTTCGTCATCCGGCCCACAGCGTATCCCTTGAGTCCATCAAAGCTGCCCTTCAAGAACTCGAAACCATCGTGCGATAGCCCCACGGTGGGCGCCAACTGTCGTGGGTTTGTCACGGCAGATGTCCTCGTGAAAGGACTTAGTCGTGGAGCCATCGCTATGGGTTAGCTTAAAGGGGTTAAACCGGACAAGGGACACGAGGGATTTTATACTAGTTCGGCCCCTTCGATGAAGGTAAAAGCCTACGTCTAGTTGTGATTGGTATTACTAGGGTTTCGATGACTAGGGAGCGAATCCGCTTTGCCTAGTTCTCGAGTTGTTGCCTGATGTCCCTAAACCGCTACCGGGTCATCTCTTTATATACATAGGTTGACGCCCGCCGGTTCACAGAGTCCCGAGGCCGGATCATAAACGTGTCCGGCTCGGTCTCTATTCCTTCTAACTTACAATACAAGTTACATGAAAGAGTCGGTTTACATCTACATGCCTTAACTGCCTTTGGGCCTTGGGCCTTCGTAAAGCGCCACAATCCTTACGTCTTCGTGGGCTTCTATATTCATGGAGTTAACCCGGCCACTCCTAGCCGGTTTACCTCCAGTAGTCATATCCCCAACAGAGCCCCCAAGCAATATTTTTGAGTTGTGCTCAATGGGCGCCTATGTTTGAGTTGTGCTTTTGCAACAGACTCTCTTTGTTCTTTAGAACAAAAGAGCCCCCAAGCCAAGTTTTTTTTGTGGCCAATAAGCCGGATCAAAGGGTAATCATAACTTCTCTCTATAAAGCAAAAGCCCCCAAGTGACCAAAAACTCTTTAAGAAAAATTGACAAAGGCCCTGCTTTAGTAGGGATGCCGCTTAATTATATTGATCATAATATATACATTGTCAAAAATATGTACATCAGAAGAGCCAGTGGCTCAAGTGTAGTAAGGCCGAAGATGAGCAATATTCCACGGCCGGCGGGTCTCTTCCTCTGACGTGCGTGAGTCCTTTTGGTCTCGAATATCGATAAGGTAATATGACCCGTTGTTCAGATTCTTGCTGACCACAAAGGGTCCTTCCCAAGGTGGGGATAACTTGTGCATACCAGTCTGATCCTGGATAAGCCGGAGCACCAGATCGCCTTCTTGAAAAGTTCTGGTTTTAACCCGGCGCCTGTGGTAACGGCGCAGTTCTTGCTAGTAAATCACCGAACGAGCCGCCGCTATATCACGCTCCTCATCTAACAGGTCAAGTGCTTCCTGACGTGCTTTTTCATTATCAGCTTCAACATAAGCCGCCACATGAGGTGAGTCGTGACGGATGTCACTAGGGAGAACCGCCTCTGCTTCGTAGATCATGCAGAAAGATGCATAATCCGTAGACCTGTTGGGGGTGGTGTTAATGCTCCATAATACGGAAGGTAACTCTTCCACCCAACAACCCGGCGTCCTCTGTAAGGGAACCATAAGTTGGGGCTTGATGCCTCTTAGGATCTCTTGATTGACTCTCTCAGCTTGACCATTGGACTCGGGGTGAGCCACTGATGATACATCAAGCCGGATATGCTCACGTTGACAAAATTCTTTCATAGCACCTTTGGAGAGATTAGTGCATTATTTGTTATAATGATGTATGGAAAGCCAAAACGGAAGATCACCTTCTTCATGAATAGAACCGATGTGGCTGCATCACATTTACTGACTGGCTCTGCCTCTACCCACTTAGTAAACTTATCAACCGCCACCAAAAGGTGGGTCTTCTTATCCTTGGACCTCCTAAAAGGTCCAACTATATCAAGCCCCCAAACTGCAAATGACCAAGTAATTGGAATCATCCTCAATTCTTGAGCCGGCACATGGGCTCGTCGTGAAACTTTCTGACATCCATCACACCTGCTGACCAGGTCTTCAACATCAGCATGAGCTTTTAGCCAATAAAACCCATGATGAAAAGCTTTAGCCACAAGAGTCTTTGAACCGGCATGATGACCATAGTCTCCTTCATGAATCTCACGTAGGATCTCACGACCCTTTTCTAGAGAAATGCAATGTTGAAAGGCCCCTGTAACACTGTGGTGATGCAGCTCTCCATTGACAATTGTCATTGACTTAGACCACCGGGTTATCTGTGTGGATAAGGTTTCATCCTCAGGTAACTCGCCCCGGGTCATATAAGCCAAATAAGGGACTGTCCAATCAGGAATTACATGAAGAGTTTCCACCAACTGAGCTTCCGGGTCAGGAATAGCTAAGTCCTCCTCTGTAGGTAACTTGACCAATGGGTTATGCAAAACATCAAGAAAAACATTAGGCGGCACTGGTTTACGTTGAGAACCCAACCGGCTTAAGGCATCAGCTGCTTCATTTTTTCTCCGATGCACATGCTCAACTTGATAACCTTTGAAGTGACCAGCAATAACATCCACTTCTCGTCGATAAGCCGCCATGAGTGGATCCTTAGAATCCCAAGTACCAGAGACTTGTTGAGCCACCAAATCCGAGTCACCAAAGCACCTACCCGGCTTAAGTTCATCTCCTTAGCCATCTGAAGACCGTGGAGTAAGGCCACATATTCAGCTGCATTGTTAGTGCAAGGGAACATTAAACGGAGAACATAACAAAATTTATCACCTCTAGGGGAAGTGAGCACAACTCCAGCCCGCTGAGCCCTCCAATTGCGTGGACCCATCAAAGTGAATAGTCCAATACGTGTTATCTGGCTTTTCCTCAAGCATCTACAGTTCTATCCAATCATTGATGAAACCCACAAGCGCTTGGGACTTGATAGACGTACGAGGTACATATTTTAACCCGTGAGGTCCAAGCTCAATGGCCCACTTAGCAACCCGGCCAGTTGCTTCCCTGTTTTGGATGATATCTCCCAAAGGAGTAGAGCTAACCACAGTGATGGGATGACCCTGAAAATATTTCTTAAGCTTCCGGCTTGCCATGAAAACCCCATGCACAAGCTTCTGCCAATGTGGGTATCTCTGCTTGCACTCAATAAGCACCTCACTGATATAATAAACCGGCCGTTGAACCGGATATTCCTTGGATGCCTCCTTCCGTTCCACCACAACAGCCACGCTGACAGCCCGGGCATTGGCAGCTACGTACAACAACAATGGCTCCTTATCAACAGGAGCAGCCAGAATAGGTGGCTCAGCCAGCTGTTTCTTCAAGTCCTCAAACACTATATTAGCGGCATCATTCCAGACAAAATTATCTGTCTTTTTCATCATTTGATACAGAGGGATAGCCTTCTCTCCCAACCGGCTTATTAATGCCGCAATACGACCCGCCAGACGTTGCACATCATTGACACACGTCGGTTTAGCCAGAGAAGTGATGGATTTGATCTTCTCCGGATTAGCTTCAATGCCTCTGTTAGACACCAAAAAGCCCAAGAGCTTGCCTATCGGCACACCAAAAACACACTTGGCCGGGTTAAACATCATTTTATAAACCCGGAGATTATCAAAGGTTTCCTTCAAATCGTCTATCAATATCTCTTTCTCTCTGGATTTCACCACAATATCATCCACATAAGCATGAACATTGCGCCCAATTTGATCATGAAGGAAATTCCGCACACATCTCTGATAATTCACCTGGGGCACTCTTGAGCCCAAAAGGCATAGACACATAGCAGAAGGCTCCAAAGGGAGTTATGAAAGTTGTCTTCCCCTGGTCCTTAACTGCCATCTTGATATGATGATAACCAGAATAAGCATCCAAAAAACTCAAACGCTCACAACCCGCCGTAGCATCGATAATCTGACCAATACGAGGGAGAGCAAAAGGATCAGCCGGACAAGCCTTGTTTAAGTCCGTGTAGTCCACACACATACGTCAAGTGTCGTTCTTCTTAAGTACCACCACCGGGTTAGCCAACCACTCAGGATGGAAAACTTCGACGATAAACCCGGCTGCCAAGAGCCGGTCCACTTCCTCTCCAATAGCCTTCCGCCTCTCCTCGTTAAACCGACGGAGAAACTGCTTAACCGGCTTAAATTTTGGATCAATATTAAGAGTGTGCTCAGTGAGTTCTGTTGGTACACCTGGCATCTCTAAAGGCTTCCATGCAAAGATGTCCCGGTTCCCACTGATGAACTCGATGATCGCGCTTTCCTATTTTGGATCCAGATTGGCACAGATATTGAACTGCTTCGACGAATCACGAGGAACGAAATCAACCATCTTAGTGTCATCGGCCGACTTAAATTTGACTGAAGGATCCTGCTCTGTGGTTGGCTTCTTTAGAGACGTCATGTCCGCCGGGTCAACACATTATCCTTATAAAATTTCAGCTCCTCAGTTGCACAAACAGACTCAGCATAAGCAGTGTCTCCTTCCTCACATTCCAAGGCTATCTTCCAACTCCCATGCACCGTGATGGTTTCATTATAACTCGGCATCTTGAGCTGCAGATACACATAACAAGGCCGTGCCATGAACTTGGCATAAGCCGGCCGTCCAAACAGAGCGTGATATGGGCTGTGGATCTTGACCACTTCAAAGGTCAATGTCTCCGACCTAGAGTCATGATCATCTCCAAAAACAACTTCCAGAGCTATCTTACCAACTAGGTAGGCCGACTTACCAGGTACCACGCCATGGAAAACAGTGTTTGATGGCTTAAGATTTTTATCGGTCAACCCCATGCGACGGGAAGTTTCATAATGAAGGATATTGATGCTACTCCCTCTGTCCATGAGTGCCTTGGTGGACTTATATCCTCTGACCTGAGGTGCGATCATCAAAGCCAAGTGACCCGGATTATCAACACAATGGGCTGCTCAGACCAGCGCAAGTAATGGGGAACCGCCGGCTCAATAGCATTGACTGCCCTCTTATGATGTTTATGGTTACGCTTACATAAGCTAGTGGTGAAGACATGATATTGTCCACTATTCAACTGCTTTGGGTTGCTCTGATAACTAGACGGTTGCTGCTGTTGACTCCCCTGATTACTCTGCTGATCGTAACCACCCTGGTTGCCGTGATTACCTTGATTTCCTTGGAATCCAGAGTTAGAGCCGCCACCACCATAACCCGGTCCGTGAGAGCTGGATCCTGAATCGCCACCTGGCCCATGACTGTCTTGAAAAAGATTGGAATTCTTATACTCCATAATGTAACAACAATCCTTCTAAAGGTGCCCGTACGGTCTTTCTGCGTACCATGTCTTGGGCAGGGCTGATTTAGCATCTGTTCAAGATTGAAACCGGATCCTTCGGTCTGTGGGGGCGGTTTACCCTTACGACGCTGACCATTATTCTGCACATTGGTGTTAGCCACAAAGTCAAAACAATTATCATCTTTGCGCTTACCTTTGCCTCCCTGGTTCGCCGAGTTATGTTGCTGCCCCTTGGTGTCGCTGCTCTTCTTTCCCTTTCCCGGCTTTTCGTCATCAGACTCGGGGTCCTTGGCACAATCAGAGTCAGCATACTTAATCAGAGCTGCCATCAGTGTCCTCATGTCATTGAAGTGGCGTTTGAGCCGCCCTAATTTCTGCTTAGGGGCGTGAAACGACAATTGTTCTCCAACATCAACACTGTTGAGTCGGCATTGATGCGATCCGATGAGTGCAGGATTGTTGAGACCCGGCACACCCAATGGGTTGTCGACTCACCTTCTTCTTGGACACAGGAGGCTAAATCCACAATTGACATGGGCTGCCTACATGTATCCTTGAAATTCTGGATGAACCAGGCTTTTAACGCAGCCCATGACCCGATGGAATTGGCAGGGAGCCCCTTCAACCAAGTGCGGGCCGTTCCCTCCAACATCAGGGGAAATATTTAGCACACGCAACATCGCTGACATCTAGCAATTCCATGGCCATCTCATAACTCTCAATCCACGACTCAGGAGGTAAATCGGTTGTATAGTTAGGAACCTTGCAAGGACCCTTGAAATCCTTGGGCAGATGCTCATAACGTAGAGCCGGCACTAAACATGGCACACCCAAATTCCTAAAGGTTACACCTGGCTCCACAGAAGTGGTTGGACGAACCGGAGTAGGTTGACGGGCCGCATACCGTGCCGCCAGCTCGGCCTCTCGACGTGCTCTACCTTGATCCACTACGTTCTGAGCATCAGCGTCACCGCCCGCCGGGTCATGTCCGCGAGGCAGGTTATGGTTCCGCCCACTGCTTGACACAGCCGGCTCATCGATATGCTTGCTGTAACTCCGGCTCGGGCGAGGGGTGGAATGAATCCTGTCACGACCGTAAGAATAAGCCTGCTGTTGTACCAGAGCTGTATGAAGGAGCACTCTAGCCCTTCGTGTTTCAACCGTCGTTGGTGACTCGCCTTCAATCGGGAGAGCCGCCAATCATGACGCCGGAGTGATCATGTTGTCCAAAGGGTTAGAGTAATAACCCGGTGGCGTCGGCACGTGCTGCAGCGGGTTATTGTTCTGACGAGGCGGGTCCGTCGTGCGCGGCTGAACCGGCGTACCCGTCCCAGGTGCTTCGACCCGGTTTACCACTGCTCGGTTACTAGTTCCTGCTCCTGGCGTGTTAAAGAGATTTCTTGCCTCGTAAACCGAGGGCAGACGAGTCTGATGCCTCCTCCTCATGACTTTGTTTGAAGCGTTCTCATCTAGCATGAGCCGGTAAGACTGCGACTGAATCTGTTGTGCCTGAGCATCCAAAGCAGCCCGCTCCTCGGCCATACTAGCGTTTTCCATGCTTAGTTCCTCCTTGGCCTGCGCTATCTCATCGCGCAATTTTGAGACCACCGCATTATGCTGATCTTGATCCGCCAGGATATCCACTGTTGTTAACAATGTTGTCAGCTTATCCAATAAGTCAGTTAAGACCTGACCTGGTGGGCGCACCGGGTCTCCTGCCTCGGCAGCCGTTGCCGCCATTGACCCGGAAATCAGCTCTGCTGCCGTCGACGAGTGCTGCACGGGCTGTGTACCGGCCATGAAGATTGCAACCCGGTTCGATGGCTCGCAGGGGTCCGGAATACTGCCGCCATCGGAACAGCCCCCAAGTCGGCCGTCTTGCAGTTGATACAGTGACTCGGTCTCACTAGTGGATGACTTGCCATCAGAGTAAATGACGGTCTCATCACCAGATGGCGATCTATCCTCATGTTCCGCTCCATGGATAAACCCCACGAAGGTACGATTCATGGCGGGCCGAACCCAGGCGGGTCTCGCACGCTGAGCCGTCTCGACGATGTCGATGCAGATGTCCGGCTCAGGGCCCGGTTTGCCGATCTTGCCAATGAAGACGTGAATTCCACCGAAGGGGACCCGGTACCCATACTCAATTGAGCTGGCCTCGGGGCCCCAGCCTGCATCGTCGATGTAGAGCTTGCCGCGACGACTCTTGGTCATCCGGCCCATGGTGTATCCCTTGATCCCTTTGAAGTTGCCCTCTAAGAACTTGAAACCATCGTGTGATAGCCCCATAGTAGGCGCCAACTATCATGGAATTGTCACAACAGATGTCCTAGTGTGAGGACTTAGTCATGGAGCCATCACAATGAGGTTAGCTTAAAGGGATTAATCAGGACAAAGGACGCGAGGAGTTTATACTGGTTCGGCCCCTTGCGGTGAAGGTAAAAGCCTAATCCAGTTGGAGGTGGTATTTCTAGGGTTTCTATGAGCAGGGAGAAAATACGCTTAACCTGGCCCTCGATCTGTTGTTTCTTGCCCTAAGCCGCTGCCGGGTCGTCCCCTTATATACACGGGTTGATGCCCTGCGGCCTACAGAGTCCCGACCGGCTCATACAACGTGTCCAGCTCGGTGATGTATCTTACATGCCTTATATTACAAGTCTATTCATACATGGCGGTTTATACTTACGGGCCTTAAGCCACCTCTGGGCTTGGGCCTCTTATAAGCCTAACTGTGAACCGCCATCTTGTATACTCTTGGACTTCATATAGGTGAACCGCCATTGTGGTTGACCTGGCCCCTCCTGGGCGGGTCACATCTGGTAGTCATATCCCCAAAACTCAGGGTACACCGGATGAGCGAAGCATACAGGTATATACCAAATACCCCAAGTTGCCAAGGGGCAGCCCCGCACAGTGCTCTGCTTTGGACCAACACTCATGTGGAGCACTGGCCCGAGGATTGATTAAGTCCATGGGGTCCAGAAAGTCCCTATGTAAGTTTTAAGTGTTATTAGGCAAATGGTAAAACCAAGGTTGGGCCTTGCTGGAGGAGTTTTATTCAAAGGGAACTATCAAGAGGGGCCCATAAACCCTCATCGTGTTAGGGACGCAAAATCAAGGAACATAACACCCGTATGATGGAAACTAAGGCGGCAAGAGTGGAACAAAACACCAAGCAAAAGGCCTAGCCTTCCACCCTTTACAAAGTATATAGATGCATTAATTAAATAAGAGATATTGTGATATCCCAACATATCCATGTTCCAAACATGGAACAACCTGCAAGGCACCTTCAACTAGCAATGCTATAAGAGGGGCTGAGCAAAAGCGGTAACATAGCCAAACAACGGTTTGCTAGGAAGGTGGGTTAGAGGCTTGACATGGCAATATCGGAGGCATGATAAACAAGTGGTAGGTAGCACGACATAGCGATAAAGCGAACAACTAGCAAGCAAAGATAGAAGTGATATCAGGGGTAATGATCATCTTACCTGCAAAGTTCTTAGGGTTGTCGAAAGCTTGCTCCTCGTAAACGTACTCAATAGGTTCCTTGTTCACGAACTCGTCTCCTGGCTCTACCCAAAGCAAGAACACAAGTAACGGAACAACAATCAATCATGCTGCAATACACAAGCAACATGATGCAAGACATGGCATGGAATGCAAGATATGATGTGCAATGCATATGGGTACTTCGGAAGGGAAAAAATGATCATGGCATCAACTTGGCAAACCAAGCATGCCACTGGAAATATGGGGTGATTTCGGTCGATATCGATATAAGGACCGCCGGAAACGGATGCACCGTTTGCAAATGACGAGCAAAACAAGAACGATGCAAAACTGCACTTGCTAGCATCGTAGCACATAAAATGCATCATGAAACTATGCTGCGGCACTCCAACATAGCAACAAGCCACATAGCAGTAAAGTACAAGTGAAGCTCTACAAATCATGAACACTAAGCTCCTGCTAGAACTCACTATAACAAGCCGAAAACAGAATGGCAAAAAAGCAAATGACAATCAAGTTACAGACTTAGAGAAAATACTAAACATGTCATAAACAACATCATGTAGCAATGTTTAGAGCTAGCAAACAACATGTTGCAGGAACATATCATGGCAAACAAGAGCATGACATGCTAGTACTAAAGGCAATGAACAAAACTCCCTTACTAAATTTTAGCCAAAGATGCATGGAAAATGAGGTGGCACCCATGAAAACATGGCAAGTGATATGATCAGTTTCAGACTTGGAAGAAAAATATGACATGGCAGAAACAAAGTCATGATAGCAACCTTGCAAGCTCATGCCACTTCACCATAAAGCATTACATGGCATCACAAGATAATCCATAGTAAGAAGACACAATTATGAAGCTAAACATGGCAAGAGCAAGTTCATAGGGTGCATGGATCACTAGCAAAACACATGGCAAAAATGAACTTCATGTTAACAATCTGCCAGCAACAACATTTAGCAAAAGTAGAGCATGGTAATGACAAGCTACACCACTCCATAATTACAATCAGAGGCTCGAATGGATAGAGCACAACCATATCTTCAAAACACTCTTACTTAACTTCATCAAAATATGCATGGATCTACTTCTGGCAACAAGTCAACATAGCAACATAATGTAACACGAAAAGACTTAGCAGAAATCCTAAGTGTCTGAAAACAGCAACATCATGTGGCCTACTTTGCATGCTTGTGCTAGTCACCACAGAGCTCATAAAAATACAAGGCTTGCACCACTGTAAATATGGCATGAAGATGCTTCTAAAACATGTAGACATGATGCTCATAGGATGCACACACAAAATGCAATGAAAATGACAAATCAGCAAGTTCTGATGAATTCCAGCAGACAACATCATGTAGCACTTTTGCAACAAAAATTAGGGCATCAATATGGATAGTAACATGCATGAAAATGACACCAACATAAAGAGCATCACGATACGAACATTTTCATATCTCATACATGCAAATCGAAGCTATGGTCATGGAGATATGGCATGTCAAAGAGGTGCACATAATGTGAAATTTTCGGGACTCGGAAGAAAAATCACCTCGCGGATCTAGGGTTCGTCTGTGGCACGGAAACCGAGGATGGCCGGAGAAGGTCAACGACGACAGTTGGGTCGGATCCGGCGACGAGCTCGCGGGGAGGCGCGGCGACCGGAGCCGGAGGTAGAGCGTCGGGCGCGGGGCGGCGACGGGAGGCGGCGGGGCGGTGCGGGATGCTCGCGGTGGACGGGGCGGCGGCGGCGACCGCGGGGCGCGGGCGGCGGCGGTTGGGCCGGGAGGGCCCGCCCCGGTCCTGGCGGGTCGCGGTAGGCGGAGGCGGCGGCGGGGGGCCGGAAGGCCACGTGTCAGCCTGTGGTTGGATCAGGCGGCGGCGGACGCGTCCGGTCGTCCGGCTGCGGGGGAGTGGATGGGTAGGGCTTCGCCAGAATTTCGGAGGGGAAGGCCTTTTTATAGGTAGGGGGAGCTAGGAGAGTCCAAATGAGGTGCTTTTTTCGCCCACACGATCGTGATCCAACGACGGAGAGCATGGAGGGGCTTTAGATGGGCTAGTGGGCTTTTTCGGAGGGGTGTTGGGTTGCAATGAGAGAGGGCCTTTTACGGTTACCCGATTAACCGTCGGGGCATTAAACGACTTCCAAATGGAACGAAATTTGACAGGCGGTCTACTGGTGATGTACCAAGGCCACTCGACAAATATCGGCCCATTCCGAGAATATTTTTCTTCTGCTCACGAAACAAGATTTGAGGGGTGCAACGGGTGCATGTGTGAGTATCGAATTCCAAAACGGACAACGGGGGAAAGGACCGGATGCATGAGACGAACATGAATGCAAATGAGATGCACACAATGACATGAGATGAAATGCATGACATGAACAAAATGCAAAAACAAGGACAAAACCCAACCACGAAGGAAATAACATATCACATAGCCGGAAATGGCAAGAGTTGGAGTTACAATTATGGAAAGTTACATCCGGGGCGTTACATACACCTCCCAAAATGTTTTTATCTCTAAGTTTTTCACTTTGAGCTCTGGCACCTCTACAAATCCCTACTTCCCTCTGCGAAGGGCCTTTCTTTTACTTTATGCAATTTTTATTTTTGAATTTGAGTCTCCATCTTCTCTTATAAAAGCTCCAACTAGGAGGCACTATAATAGTACTTTAGCATTGGGTGTAGTTAATATGCGAGTGTGTTTCATGAATGGATCAATGATTGAGCATGATGGGCTAGGGATAGCTTATTTTAGCGTTGATATTTTGAAAGACATTGTTTCTTGTTGATATGCTCGAGTATTTAAGTTATCATGTCAAAACTATACTATTGCTTTGAACAATATAAAAGTCCAAATGCCCATCCTATAAACAAAAGAATATGATATGACATGATAGGCAGCATTCCACATCAAAAATTCTGTTTTTATCACTTACCTACTGGAGGACGAGTAGGAGTTAAGCTTGGGGATGCTGATACGTCTCCGGCATATCTATAATTTTTGATTGTTTCATGTTGTTATATTATTAATCTTGGATGTTTTATAATCATTTTATATCATTTTTGATACTAACCTATTGACATAGTGCCAAGTTCAAGTTGTTTTTGCATGTTTTTACATCACAGAAAATCAATACCAAACGGAGTCCAAATGCCAAGAAACTTTACGGAGATTTTTTATGGACCAGAAGACACCTAATGGGCCAAGGCTGGGCCTGGGGGGTGCTCTGAGGAGAGCACAGCCCACCAGGGTGCTCCAGGAGGCCCAGGCGTTCCCTCGTGGGTTGTGCCCACCTCGGGTGCCCCTCGAACCGCCACTTTGCTCTATAAATACCCCAATATTCTACAAACCCTAGGGGAGTCAATGAAAATCAATTCCAACCGCCGCAGAGTCTAGAATCACCATATCCAATCTAGACACCATCACGGATGGGGTTCACCACCTCCATTGGTGCCTCTCCGATGATGCGTCAGTAGTTCTTTGTAGACCTTCGGGTCCGTAGTTAGTAGCTAGATGGCTTCCTCTCTCTCGTTTGATTCTCAATACAATGGTCTCTTGGAGATCCATATGATGTAACTCTTTTTGCGGTGTGTTTGCTGGGATCGGGTGAACTTTGAGTTTATGATCAGATCTATCTTTTTATATCCATGAAAGTATTTGAGTTTCTTTGATCTCTTTTATGCATGATTGCTTATAGCCTTGTATTTCTTCCCCGATATTTGGGTTTTGTTTGGCCAACTTGATCTATTTATCTTGCAATGGGAAGAGGTGATTTGTAGTGGGTTCAATCTTACGGTGCTTGATCCCGGTGATAGAAGGGGAACCGACACGTATGTATCATTGCTACTAAGGATAAATCGATGGGGTCTATCTCTACATAGATAGATCTTGTCAACATCATGTCATCGTTATTATTGCATTACTCCGTTTCTTCATGAACTTAATACACTAGATGCATGCTGGATAGCGGTCGATGTGTGGAGTAATAGTAGTAGATGCAGGCAGGAGTCGGTCTACCAATCTTGGACGTGATGCCTATATAATGATTACTGCCTGGATATCGTCATGAGTATTTGAAGTTCTATCAATTTCCCAGCAGTAATTTTTTTACCCACCGTTTGTTATTTTCCTCGAGAGAAGCCACTAGTAAAACCTACGGCCCCCGGGTCTCTTTCTCATATTATTTGCCTTTGCGATCTATTTTATTTGCCTTTTATTTACAGATCTATTAAACTAAAAATACAAAAATACCTTGCTGCAATTTATTCTTATTTATTTTATTTGGTGTTCGATCTATCAATATCTATAACTTTTATTCATGTCCATTTGCCCATCTTGGGGCGCTGCCGAAAGGGATTGAAAACCCCTTTTACACGTCGGGTTGCGAGTAGTTGTTATTTGTGTGCAGGTGTTGTTTACGTTGTGTTGCTTGGTTCTCCTACTGGTTCGATAACCTTGGTTTCACATCTGAGGGAAATACCTACCGCCGTTGTGATGCATCATCCCTTCCTCTTTGGGGGAATACCGACGTAGCTTTAAGCTACATCAGGCGACGAGGAAGCAGAAGAGCGGGGAAGAAGAAGAGGGTGGAGGGGGCACGCGTGCATTTTGCCGCCCCCCTCCTCCCTTATTTATACGACGTCTGCGGCAGAGCCGAGACGACGCTTAGTGGGAGGCCTGGGGATTAACTGCGCCCATGCGCCGCACGACCCTGCAAAACCCGCGCCTTAAAGGCACGCAATCACTCTGCCCCAGAAGGGAAACCTCCCACTTCGACCGCAGCGGATCCGCGTGCGTCGAGGCCTTGTAGTGGTGGGCCCGGGCTTGCGGTGGAGTCCCGTCGCGTGCGTGCGCCGGCAGGCCGGCCTGGCCTGCTGATGACACATGGCGCGCGTGCAACGGGTGGCGGACATACCACCCGGCGCCCCCCACGGCGATTCAAATTCACCAGGCAGCTGGCTTCGCCTCGGCCGGCTCCTGGCAAGTGGCTTCTTCAAGCCGGACGAAGCAAAGACACATTACCTCTCGGAGGAGGAAACTGCTGAGGCACTCCGGCGTCGAGCCGTGGCGCATCACCGGCTTCGGGGACTATTGTCAAGGGGATAGACCTCGGGTTGCCTCATCCGCACCCCTTAACATTTCAAGACATTGAGGCTAGCACAGACCCTCAATCCTATTAACCAAGCAGTCGGCTTCCAGAAGACGTCATCCCCTTAGAAGGCGGTCAAGACCACGCGTCCATCTTCCGGAAGACGGCACGCACCGAGAAGATGGCACGGGGAACGGGCCGGCCTCCAGCAGTCGGCCCCTCCTTCCCCTCGAAGTCTACACTCACCCACTACGACAAGACGGAGCATAGCAACAGTGCCACTTGCTCCCCCCGAATCGCGGAGGAGCACGGCTACAATGCACGCTACCAGGCGGCCACCTACCCGCCTGGCGCAGGACTGTAGCCATGCGACTCATGACGCGGCCCTTGTCAGCAAGTACAGAGCTACAACAAAAGGCAATCAGCATGGCCCGCAGGCGGGAGGTCCTACTTGTCGGCCGAATTCTCGGTAGTCGGTGGGGCCCTCCAGGGGTAGGCCCCAGCAGCCGGCGGAGAACCAGGCGGCCCTAGACACTGACGTCTGGGTCCTACACCTGGTCGTATTACCACTGTACCCCTAGGGGTTGGCCTATAAAATTCCCTAGGGCTCACCCATGCAAAGGGTTGAGCCTTCATTGCACACGCACACCATAATAGCTAGGAAAGGAGAGTTAGCTCTACCCTTCGTCCTCCTCTAGCAACACAGCTCAAGGAGCAACCTTGTATACACTTGATCATAGTCATCATAGCAGGAGTAAGGGTGTTATCTCTCTGGAGAGCTCCGAACCTGGGTACATCTCGTGTGCTACCGAGCTCGTGCTAACTCTCGCTTCCAGAACCCGACGACGTCATCATGGCTCCACCCATGATAAGCCACCCCCTGGCATCTGACGTGAGATTACCACGACATCTCTAAATTTGAATCTATTATATATTTTGAACAAATAGTGCAGATGAAGTTTCATTTTCATGTTTGTGCTCGCTACAACGAGAAATTTCGTACCACTCCCGAATACATTTTGATAACTTTTTTTTTACTATGTTTCAAATGTTAAAACTTGCTAGTTGTAATACTATTATTATTTTTACAAACTTTCACCCTATTTCGTTTGTTTTTTGGATTTAGGGTTTAGGGTCTCGGGCTTAGGGCTTAGGTGTTAGGGTTTAGGATTTTAGGTTTAAGTTTTAGTTTTTGAAACTTGGTGGATTTATCATTCAATAATATCATGTTTTAGTAGTCAAAACTTGGTGAAGTTTTTAAAACTTGTCAAAAAGTATTCAAGGGCAGTCTTAGTTAGAGCCCTTGTCGCAAGGAACACGAATATGCAAATGAAACATAAATTGGGCTTCTGGTTCAAAAAATATAATAGATTCAAATTTGAAGTCAAAATAAAAAGCATGGGAGGTGGATTGGGTGAAGCTGCGAAAAGTTGCATGCATGAACCCCATCTAAGGTAATTAAGGATTAAAGCACAGGCAAAGACCAAACCAAATTCTTAATCGTGAGGCAATCAGACAATTAGAGATATGCGTGTGCCCACACCCGCGTGTCACAAATCATATCTCGGGGAGAGGCAACAAAGACACATCAATTGGTCTCTAAAGTAAAAAAATCACAAGAGTGAGAGGGATCATGCAGGTGTCAGGGAAGGACAACCACTTGTCGGTGCTGAGGAACGACCGCAACATGCTTGACCTAGCAGCGACACGGAAGGAGGCACGGATAGGTGAGGGCTATAGCTGGATTGTGGATGGCTGGGTGTAAGCGGCAATGGCGACCACCGTTGGTTGTGTGGCGGGCTATGATGAATTGAAGGAAGGATAGAAGATGGAATGGGTAGTGGCAGCAACCTACATGCGCTATGGTGGAACGGTCGGCGGCATCAGCGTGCGTCCAGGATGGTGGTGTCGAGGGCATGAGTGGCGATGCTATCGGGCAAGCGAAAGGGTGGCATTGGCGTGCGGGGTTTGACCTAGCCCTCTACCAGGGGTCGAGACGATATAAGACAAGAAGGTGGTGTGATCCTTAGAGGAGGATGCCTTGGCAAATATCCTTTTCTAATAGTAAAATAGTAGTAAGACACATGGTGTCAGCCGTAGGGTTTGATCTCAGGTAGGTTGAAGGTACAACAATCCATCTAGCCAATAGCCAGCCAACCCATGGTTCGTTCTCACATGCCATATAATTTACTTATTACTCCCTCCGTTTTTATTTAGTCCACGTATTAGTTTTGGTCAAAGTCAATCTTTATAAACTTTGGTAAAATTTATAAACAAAAATATTAACATATATAAAAATAAATCAATACCAGTAAATTTATTATTGAATGTAATTTTACATCATATAAATTTGTTATCATAAATGTTCATATTGTTTTGTATAAACTTGATTAAATTTATGAAGTCTGGCTTCAATCAACTCTAATGTGCAGAGTAAATAAAAACTTGAGGGAGTACGTATGGAGCTGCTTGATGACTTGGACGCTAGATTGAGCAGGTCTTAAATTCTTGCAAGTTGGCGCTGTCATTTTCGGCAGCCGGGATCGATCCTTGATAGGCCCTCGTCTAGATTTTCGGGAGGTATCGTTGGTCACTTTCGTCGTCCACTTGTTGGGCAGATACTGATAAATCAAGGACCTAAGCTGGCGCGTGCTTTGCTACTTTGACCACGGAAACTAGCTGAAGAAATTTGGTGCATTCGGAAAATCAAGTGGTATGTAGCAGTATGCATCCAATTTTCTTTTTACAAAAGCCGCCACTAATCCAAGGCGGCACAGACGCATTCGTGTTGCTGTAGACTGGAACACAGCTGATCAAATGCCAGTTCGTCGGCAGCCGGGCTACAGTGATAGTAATCTTGTACACATCTGCATGCCAGCTCTTACGTTTGGTATGAGAAGTTGAACACAAAAACATTGAAAATTGGAAGACCATGAGAAAGAAGTCTGATCGGTTTAAGTACTATATATCATTTTAATAATCAATCAACGAGACGTAAACGCTGGGTCTCTCTTGGTTGAATTGTTCAGTGAGGGCTGGACGGCGCGTCCATCGCAAGCGAAGCGCACGGATCCACGACGTCTTGAACTCTTGATCCCACTTGACTGAGACCACCTCGTGTACAATTTCCACTCGACATGATCACAGAAATGACGAAGTGGAAAAAGTAGTCTGAACTGGGATGCACAACAACCCACGCCAATGGCTCTACAAATGGGGCAGAGATACGATCTAATTAATTACAGTGATCATCAGATTTATACGGCTTTTTGTCACACCTGCTAGGCGGTGGACTAGCAAGGAAAAGGAGAAGCTATGAGTGTGTTGGGCTGAGCCCACGGGTTCCGACTTGGGCCGTCTGTAGCCAAGTCTGATGGTGTGTGTGTCTATACTAATAGACCTGTCCTCTGTTGGGCACGGCAAAAAAAAGGAAAAACGTCTGAATTATTCTCATCTCCTTCTCCTACCTCACCTCCTCTCGGTTCTTCCTCATCCCCACTCCGATCCCCTTCTTTGTGGCGATGATCTTCGTCGATCGGTCGTCACATTTGGTATCTCAGAGTCAGCAAATTTCTCCCGAAAATTTTTCCATCGCGGTTTTCCTCACTCCCTTGGTCCGATCGGTAACACCCACCGCCGTAGGTGCGATTTCACTCCGGTGAGGTCGCCCGAAATCCTCGGCGGGGTTCGATCTGCTCGGGGCGGGAACCACGGCGCCCTCCAAGCCCTCCGCGCATGCGCGACAAGTGATTGCCGCCATGGAAGGACAGACAGCCAACCTCACTGCTCTTATGGAGAAGCTCCTGTCCAGATTTGACGAGGAGAAGGAATTGGCGGAGAAGAGAGCCGATGCTCAGACAGCGTTCAACACTCAAGTCTCCCACGAGTTGAAGAGTCTGTCCAAGCAGATCGGGCTTACTCAAGCCGATGTAGACGACGTTCGCAAGGTTGCTTCCCCAACGGCCTATTCCGTCACGGCACTGGGGTCACAAGTGGAAGACCCCTCCACGGAGGGTGTGCATACATCGGCGGCCCACCTCGGCCTCCAGCAACCTGCACCGCCTCCAAGCGCGCTCCCGATTCCACGGGCCATCACGGGCCACGCCTTCCTCCCACGGCTCACCAACGAGGGGCCTCCCCTGCTCGCCCGCCCAGATCAGCCTGGAGTAGTGGATCGACTCCATCAACCACCTCTGCGCGACGAGCACAGCACCACACCGCGGGAAGAATACTCCGTCCGGCCACCTAAACACCAGTTTCCCGTTTTGACGGCGATGCACCCCGTGTTTGGCTGGATCGCTGTTTAGCTTATTTTGAGCTGTACAGGGTGCCACCGCACAACTGGGTAGCGACGGCGGCTCTCTATGTTGAAGGGCACGCAGCACTGTGGCTGAGAGCATTTCGTCAGACAAATTCAGATATCACTTGGGACAGGTTCCAACATGCTGTAGTGGAGGAATTTGGTCCAGAGGAATTTGAGTCCACAATGCACAATCTGCTGCAGCTTCGGCAAACAGGGACAGTGGCAGAATATAGACAGCAGTTTGAAGTTCATATGTACAATTTGCTCGCACTGGATGCTTCTCTCAGTCCTAAGTTTTTTGTCACTCAGTTTCTGTTGGGAATGAAGGATGAGTTACGAGCCGTCGTGCGTCTTCAGGCGCCCAACAGCATCACGCGCACCACAGTGTTCGCTCGCATCCAGGAGGAACTGGACATCAGCGTCCCCGTCTTCAGCCGGTGTCTGCAGGTAGACCATCACCTGTGCCTAGCTTGCTACCGGCGTTGGGCCGCCCTCCCCCAGCTCCAGTCTTGCCCAATACAGTAGCTCCCTCACAACGTGTTGTGCCAACTCTCAAACCTGCTGCTGACGATTTTGGACGTGAACGGCAGCTACGCGACTACCGACGACATCATGGACTCTGTTTCAGATGTGGGGATAAGTACTCAAGAGATCATCAGTGCAAACGATCAGCTCAGCTACTTACAATCGAGGTGGGAGATCATGGTGAAGTATTATCTGATGAAGCAGTCCGAGCATTGCAATTGTTAGACGAACCAGATGCAACAGCCGACCCAGTGTGCTGTCTACTCTCTGCACATGCTGTTGAAGGGACTGAAACCGCTGAAACTATCCGGTTGCAGGCCACTGTGGGCACTCAAACAATGTTGCTGCTGGTGGATTCTGGAAGCACCCACAGCTTCGTCAACTCTTCCTTTGCAGCAGGAATCGGTGCAGCAACCAGCACAATATCCCCGATATCAGTGCGTGTAGCCAATGGCCAGAGATTACATTGCACGGCCATGGTGCCCCAACTGCAGTGGTGTATACAAGAGCATCAGTTCACTACAGATATGCGTGTGCTTGACTTAGGGGTCTATGATGCAGTACTGGGTGTGGATTGGTTAGCACGCCACAGTCCAATGCAGTGTGATTGGCAATTGAAAACTATGCAATTTGAGCGTGAAGGCAAAACAGTGCACCTGAAAGGAGTGCGATCAGATGGGCAGCCAGCACTGACTGCTCTAGATGCAGCTACTTTGTGGCAAATGCATGACGCCATTTGGGGGGCGGCCTTGCTGGAGATTCAGTTGACACCGCCAAGTTCAGACTCTAACCAGCCAATTCCACCTACCATTCAGCGTATTCTGACAGAGTTCAGTGACATCTTTGAAGAACCAACACAACTCCCTCCACGCCGGCAGTATGATCACGCGATCAATCTCGAACCTGGTGCAACACCGGTCAGTTGTCGACCCTATCGGTACTCTCCGTTACAGAAAGACGAGATAGAGCGTCAAGTGGAAGAAATGCTTCGCATGGGCATCATTACCCACAGTATGAGCCCTTTTGCTGCCCCTGTCTTGTTGGTCAAGAAGAAGGATGGAACCTGGCGTTTTTGTGTTGACTACAGACGCCTCAATACCGTTATGATTAAGAACAAGTTTCCTCTCCCCATCATTGATGAACTGTTGGATGAACTCTCGGGCGCTGCTTTCTTCTCCAAAATTGACTTGCGAGCGGGGTACCATCAGATTCGCATGCGTGCGGGCGATGAGGAAAAGACAGCCTTCAAGACACATCACGGCCATTTCGAGTTCCGCGTCATGCCCTTCGGCCAATGGCCCGCCTACATTTCAATGTGTGATAAACTCGGTGTTCGCCGGGCCAAATTGTAAGTTTGTAATCACTTTTCTTGATGACATTCTTGTCTTCAGTGCTACCTTGCAGGAGCATGAAGCTCATCTACGCACGGTCTTCTCCATCCTCCGTGAGCATCAGTTATACGCCAAGCTGTCCAAATGCTCATTCGCACAACCCCGAGTTGAGTACCTGGGCCATGTGATCTCTAGGGAGGGTGTGGCCACGGATGCGAGCAAGACCAGTGCCATGCGCGCGTGGCCGACACCAACAAATGCCACAAAATTGCACGGTTTTTTGGGCCTTACAGGCTATTATCGCAAGTTCGTGCCACGCTAAGGGATTATTGCCAAGCCCCTGACTCAGCTCCTCACCAAGAAAGGATTCGCATGGTCAGTGCAAGCCCAAACAGCATTTGATATTCTCAAGGAAGCCATGGCGAGCACACCCGTGCTGGCATTGCCTGAGTTCACCCGCCCTTTCTCTATTGAGACGGATGCATCCGACACAGGGGTGGGCGTGGTCCTTGTACATGACGGTCACCCGATCGCCTACCTCAGCAAGGCGTTGGGCGTGCGCAACCAGCATTTGTCAATCTACGAGAAGGAGTTCCTTGCAGTGATCATGGTCATGGACAAGTGGCGAACCTATCTCCAGCACAACCCGTTCGTCATTGTCACGGACCACAAGAGTCTCTGTCACCTCGGCGATCAACAACTTGACGCAGAGTTACAACGCAAGGCTATGTCCAAGATGGTGGGTCTCCAATTCTCATTCAAGTACCGTCGTGGCGCGGACAATGGCGCGGCTGATGCACTATCCCGTGTTGGACACATTCTCTCCCTAGATGCTCTCTCAGTCTGCCAACCCCAATGGCTTCAGGAGGTCAGCAATTCTTATGAAACTGACACGGACAGCCAGGATTTGCTGCAACGACTCGCTCTGTGTAGCCCAGATGCACAAGGTTATGAACTTCGTCAAGGTATCATTCGCCTTCAGGACAAGATTTGGATCGGCGCCAATACAGCCCTCCAGACCAAATTAATCAGCGCATTCCATGCAAGTGCAATTGGGGGCCACTCCGGTGTGACAGCAACATACCAGCGCGTCAAGAAGCTGTTTGCTTGGCGTGGTCTGAAACCAGCAGTGGAAGATTTTGTTCGTCAGTGCCCTATCTGCCAACAAGCCAAGCATGAACACTTGAAGACACCGGGATTACTCTAGCCACTGCCAATTCCAACAGAACCGTGGCGGGACCTCACTATGGATTTTGTCGAAGGCCTACCGGTGTCCGAAGGCTACGAGGTGATCATGGTGGTGGTCGGTCGCTTCACCAAATATGCCCACTTCGTTCCCCTTTGTCATCCCTTCACAGCAGCAACAGTAGCTCGAGCTTTTTGGGACAACATCATCAAATTGCATGGAGTACCTCACTCGATTGTATCGGATCGTGATCGGGTGTTCACCAGCGCGATGTGGCGTGCTCTCCTCGAAGCGGCAGGTACCAAACTCAGTTATTCCACAGCATATCACCCTCAGACGGATGGCTAGAGCGAACGAGTCAATCAATGCCTCGAGATGTATCTTCGATGCGCGGTGCATGACCAGCCCAAGAAGTGGCGGCAATGGTTACCTACTGCCGAGTTCTGGTACAACACCACCCACCACTCCTCTCTGAACACTTCACCTTTCAAGACGCTCTATGGTCAGGAGCCCAATTTGGGAGGCTTGCCCACTCTTGCCATCAAGCTGCCAGATGATACCAATGTTGATTTGGACTGGGCAAAACATAATGATGGTCTGCGTGACCAGCTGGCTCGGGCACAGAACAGATACAAGCAAAAGGCTGATCGTCACAGGACAGATCGCTCCTTTGAGGTGGGGGAACAAGTTCTGCTAAAATTACAACCTTATGCTCAATCTACTGTTGCAAATCGTCCCTGCCCCAAGCTAGCATTCAAATTCTTTGGTCCATTCACCGTCGAGCAACGGATTGGTTCCATGGCTTATAAACTGCAGCTTCCATCTGACAGCCGCATTCATCCGGTCTTCCATGTATCGCAGTTGAAGCCATTCACACCAGGCTACTCTCCAGTCTTCTCGGAATTGCCTCGTCCGCCCGACCTGACGGCTGCACCACTACAACCGGAGCTGATCTTGGATCGCCGCATGGTCAAGAAAGGTAACACCTCCGTCGTGCAGATTCGTGTGCAGTGGTCCTCACTCTCCCCAGACTCGGCGACATGGGAAGATTACACCGTACTCCGTCATCGCTATCCCACAGCTCCATGCTGGGAACAGGACGCTCCCGCTCAAGGGGGGAAAATTGTCACACCTGCTACTGTGTAGCGGTGGACTAGCAAGGAGAAGGAGAAGCTATGAGTGTGTTGGGCTGAGCCCACGGGTTCCGACTTGGGCCGTCTGTGGCCAAGTCTGATGGTGTGTGTGTCTGTACTAATAGACCTGTCCTCTGTTGGGCACGGCAAAAAAAGGAAAAACGTCTGAATTATTCTCATCTCCTTCTCCTACCTCACCTCCTCTCGGTTCTTCCTCATCCCCACTCCGATCCCCTTCTTTGTGGCGACGATCTTCGTCGATCGGTCGTCACACTTTTCCCACCCAAGAGTGAAAGCAAGACAGAAGGTAAATGAGACTCCTAGGCTTTTCTTTAAGGGGCCATTTTTATCCCCAAGCATGAAAAAGTTATGCCTCGTTCAAATAACTCCACTAGAATGGTCGACTACGTCTATACGATATAACTTGTCGTTTGTTCGTTAGTTACTCCACCTAGAAAGGGAAACCGTTAAGAAATAGTCTTAAGCTTTTACCTATATTTTTAACACTCACGAGCTGCATTGGCGGTGGACTGACTCCGGGCAATACTCGCCGAGCTAGTGCTAGTGTGCTACCTTGCTCTCTTCAAGGGATCAATCCCAGACTCCTTTCTGAAGCATGAACATTCACTATCAGCTCGAAATTTCCGCTTCGCAACTTGTATAATAATTCAAGCATTGGATGTTCCTAATGATGATTTTATTAGTATGCTGCTCTCTAGTGGCTAGAGAATGATTTTATTCACCAATAACCAGAAACTGTTGTGAAAGTTTACTGTAGATAACCATGGAACCAAAAGAACATCACCATCCTACTTTTTCAAACCGACAAAGCAGGGCACACACGCATGCCTGGCACTACAAACTTTTGTACTTAGAGAGAGAAGCCGGGCAATAAACAAGGAAGCAAGCAACGTACTACATGGACTCCATCATCCAACAATAGAAAAAGAACACCACCACTTGGACATAACGCCACAATTCTCCCTCGTTTTGTCAGCCAATGGCCGCAACTGCTCCGAACCTGCTCCAATTGACCACGTTTTCTCCATCGCCGCGCGCCGAGTACAAATAGCGCAACCCTTCCGCAATCTACACAGCACCAGCCGTATTCTTCCTAGCAGCTCTGGCAGCCTTTACCTTCGGACCAGCGTCAACACACTGAGCAATCCATACATCACACACACAGCGCCAGAGGTTTAACTTAATTAGTCGGCCGAGAAGAGCAGAGGAGTGAGCAAGGTAGCTATGGGGAGGTCTCCTTGCTGCGACAAGACAGGGATCAAGAGGGGCCCGTGGACGGCGGAGGAGGACATGACCCTGGTCGCTCACATCGAGCAGCACGGGCACAGCAACTGGCGGGCGCTGCCCAAGCAGGCCGGCCTGCTGCGGTGCGGCAAGAGCTGCCGCCTTCGGTGGATCAACTACCTGCGCCCCGACATCAAGCGTGGCAACTTCACCGGCGAGGAGGAAGACGCTATCATCCAGCTCCACGCCATGCTCGGCAACAGATGGTCCACCATTGCCGCCAGGCTGCCTGGGAGAACGGACAACGAGATCAAGAACGTCTGGCACACACACCTCAAGAAGCGACTCGACTCGTCCTCGTCCAAGACGTCCGGCCAGGCAGCGCCTAAGCGCAAAGCCAAGAAGCCTGTGGCTGCAGCGAGCACAGCCGATGGCCCGGTCTCCATGCCAGTGTCATCACCGGAGCAGCCCATCTCGTCGTCCGCCACAGATTACTCGATGGCATCGTCGTTGGAGAACACGGCAAGCTTTACATCGGAGGAGTTTCAGATTGAAGACAGTTTTTGGTCGGAGACACTGGCAATGACGGTGGACAGCTCCGGTTCCGCCATGGAGGCCGGCGTCACCCCAAACAGTGCATCGCCCTCGTCCAGCAACGACGAGATGGACTTCTGGGTCAGACTGTTCATGCAGGCTGGTGAGGTGCAGAGTTTGTCTCAGATTTAGGCAGAGGATATCGGCTCCTCGGCTAGTTTCTTGTTCATTTCTTGTCTCTCGATATTCTTTAAAATCTTTGGCATATGCTGCTTCGTTCTGATCATTCGGTGGGTGTATACCTGTAAAACGGAAGAGCTTAGTGAATGGAACAATAATCGTTCGTAGCGGTGTTCATCCAGCAAAAAATGTGTCACGGCACGAGTGTTGCAAACTTCTTTGTTGTATGCCTACAAGAATTGGCGTTCAATTGATACCCTTTTTGTTTTAGAAAAAAATATGTCTTTGATTGCTTTGTGATACTAGCATTTTAGAAGCTATTGTTTTTATCCTAAAAAGAAGCTATTGTTTTTCACCGTGGAGTGATGAGGTTGTAGATGTGTGCTTTCCCCGGTGACCGGCAAAACCAGAGTCTTAGATATGCATTGTCGCCGTCGAAATAGGGTTCCCCGCTTTGTGTTATAAAGCAACCATCACTGATACAATCAATAATAAATGCTGGGGCAGAAGCAGCATAGACACGCCAAAAAGAAACGAAAAAAAAATACAAAAGAAATAAATACCGACAGTGGCGGATCAACAAAAATGAAAAAGCCTCACGACCGCTGCGTACACCGGGGATATTCCACCAAGTTCCTAGACTCCGAAGCGCCGATACCAATCAACACATCCAAGAAGGGACGCGACGATGACGACGCTGCTGCCAACGGTTTCCCCGGTACGTGGCTAGAAAAGAGGAAGGGTAGCCCCCGACGCCCTCTAGGAAGGTCCGACGCCACCCTCAGGCGCCACCGCGTCGGTGTCGGCAACACATCCAAGAAGAGACGCGACAATGACGACACTGCTGCCAAGGGTTTCTCCTAGTACGCGGCTAGGAGAGAGGAAAGGTAGCCCCCGACGCCCTCTAGGAAGGTCCGACGCCACCCTCAGGCGCCACCATGTCGGTGTCGACTAGGCCGACAGGGATTTCTCCCGATCCCAACCTTCACCTCGAGCGCTCCGGAGCTCGCCACCAAACTGTCCACCACCCTGCACCAACACGGTCTTGAAGCTTCCCGCGCCATCTCACCACGGCGCCGCGAAGGGGTCACAACAAAGAAGAGGAGCCGGGAATAGGGGCAGCAGCACCGTCGGCACGCGGGAGGGCCCAGCCTCCACCGTCAACGACGGTAACCGATCAGATGCGACAGCAGGAGCATACCAGGCCCCATCGGGCCCTCATATGCTAGTAAAGCTCCCGCCGTCACGCTGCAGAAGGCACGCCGTCAGCGACGCCACCCCCTGTCCGAGCTCCTCCTCCTCCTCGCCACGCAGAAGACACCGAAGCCGCGCCGGGAGCCGGCCCGCTAGGACCTAGATTGGCCCCGGAGGGCCAGATCTGGGCCTGGGGCGCGTCGTCAGCCACCCCACGCCCCCACGCCGCCATGCCGCCTAGAAGCAATGTCGTCCCCTCGCCTGCCGTCGGCCACCGCCAAGCCAAGAATCACCGCCGCCGTCCCCTTCCCCAAGAAGGGGAGACGCACGCGTGGGTACAGGATGTCCCACCGCCGCCGACACCACTCGGGCCAGCGTCGGGGGCGGCCGGGGGGGTGGGCAGGAGGAGGAGGGAGGCCGAGAAGGGAGGGACGCGCGCCGCCTCAGACGCCTCCCTGGGAGGCGACGCAAGGGCGGGACCGGGAAGGGAGGAGAGGGGGCGGGACCGGCGGGCGGGACCCTAGCGGGGCTGGGGAGGTCGGCGGCGGGGGGGGGGGGGGGGGGTGGAGCTAGGGAGGACATTCCATTCGTCCGTTTGGCGGAGCCGGCATGGTTTCGGTAAGCTGGTGGTTATCTAGGTGAAGTTCTTGTTGAAGTTATTAAAAAGGGAACAACGAGTAGTGTCGTTTGAGTTTGTGTTTGTGGCTACCTCGACTAGAGGTGTCTTATTTTAGGGTGCAAAATGCTCCATGACGATCGAGTAGACTTATTGTAACTGTGTTTTTTTTATTAGTTTTGCTTACATTGCCATAACTAACTTGAAATAAATTTAAGTCAAAATTTAAAAAATGCAAAATCTTTACTTTTGACTAAAGGAAAAGTGAAATCCTGATTGGTGCTAACCCGCAAAAAGAAAAAGAAAATCTTGATCGGCGCCATGGCAGAAGTACTCGAGTTATCTTTCCTCAAGATAAATTAAAACGATAGTAATGTATATAGCCTCCAATAAAGATACAAATTGTATATTGTGAATTTTCTTCCCCTACGTGTTTTAAAACTTTTGGAAATGATTGTCTACATCAATTATAACGGCCCGACACGCAACCGTGGATATGTATCTTTCGAGCTGTCCTTCATCAATAGATTGCACATACATGATTACAAGCTAATCATCACCTACATCGTGCTGTTGGCTAATTTCATAGACAACGCTTAGTGATCATTCCCAATGGAGGAGCAGGTATTCCCCGGAAAAAAAAGAGGAGGAGCGGGTATACGCACGGCCGCCGTCAACAGACTCAAATTAAGCCGCCCCAGTGGGCAGCTAGCGGCCAAGTGACAGTTGCCAACTTGCCGTCGAAGCCGACAGGCAGCGTAACAACTGTACACCTGTACAAATACAAGGCTAGGCGGCTACAATGCACCGGCTGCAACATATTTTTGCTAGGAAGACATGTAAGATGTAACTTTATTCAACTACTATAGGTGTCCGTGCGTTGTAACAGAGGCATGCATATGCCAGTGGTTTAACATCAATCTTGTCTGATATATAATTTACATCCATCATATTCTAGATTTTGATAAGATTTAATTTGATTTGAATATGGGTAGGAGAAGGCAAGAAAGTTAAATTTACTTGAGCATATGATAATATTTGATTTTGTTAGGCTATGGGTAGGAGAAAGCAAGAAAAAAATGATTTAGTTGACATTTTGGTAAAATTTGATTTGATTTGATTGAGTTAATGCAGGATGTGGTTTGGGGAAAATGACCGATTTGGTTTATATTATTTCCGGTTACTCTATTTATGTTGGGCTTTTTATTTTGTGCGACATTGGTTGAGACTACCAAAAAAATCAACAGAAAACTAAATGAGGTAGGGATCGTGGGGATGAAAAAAGGGAGAGGAGATGAGGCGAACCTACCAACTCCCCATTAATAGTAGAATTAATGCTCGTTTTCGCAAAAAAAGAATTAATGCTCTCGTTAAATGGTCTAAAAATTTATAAAGTAATTCCTGCAATATTACAATTAAATGTATTAAAATATTTTCTCCATGGTATCAATCTTTACAAGATGAAATAATTCTAGGACATCAACAAAAATTGGACCGGAGCAGCAAGACTGTCACTCATTCATCCGCACAAACTTGATTACCAATAGTTTGTAAAGGCTCTCAAGTTGCCCATCCAAATAGAGGGGAAGTCATAATTGATGACGGACATGGGTCAAGAATAATCCCCTATAAGTGCAGGTTGTAGACCCACGACATCCTCACCATAGCGTCAAGAAAATATTCTAGGACTACAAAGAATAAAAAAAAAGCAATACGACACAATAGCAAAAACTCATCATATTAGAATAAACAGATTTGCGGGGATGCAAACATCTCTGCATCAAGGCACCGCCATGGTAGAGAGAGAAAATCTATTTGGAAAACCAACAATGTGAAGACGATGACAAATACCACAAATCTCTCAGATTTGAGGTCCCTTGACCTCTCAACGCCAAGATGGCGGCCGAATGCAAGGGGGCCTGATAAATCTCTCGCTCTCCCTCTCCGTCCCTCTCTTTCTTTCCCACGCCCTCTCCCTCTCCATCTCGCCCTAGGTTTCTCTTGCCCATGTCCACAGTGCATGTAGGCGCTGCCACCCCGAAGAAGGGTTTTAATTTCATGTGAAGCGGCCCATCCTCTAAAACAATTCTATATGATGTGTTCAAATTGGTGGGAAATGCACGCCCTCTTTGCTATAGGCCCGCCCATTTCATTGTTTTCGGTTATGGCGTAACGCACTCTACGAACGCTTTTCTCTGATTTTTTTTCCTTTATCTTGTTTTCTTGATTTATGATTGGTTTTTTCAGTTTTCAAAATTTGTAATATGTGGATATTTTTCAGATTCGTGAATAACTAGAAAATTAGTAAAAAAAAGTAACAAATATCACGAATTTAATAAAAAATACAGATACTTTAACAGTGTCATATTTCCGTAAAATCTGTTAATGTAAAAGGGAATGAAAAGAAATAAAAAAATAAAATAGTTAAGAGTTAATTGAAACTAGAAAACCAAGAATTTAAAATATACTAATTCAAAAAAAACCTAAAAGAAAACCGCAAAGGAAAAAAATGAAAAGAGACAAAGAAACCTGGAAAAACACCTTATAGGAAAACAAGTGAAATGTTAATGGGCTTGCTCCACCAATGCCCTTCATGTGTGATTTGCCCGCTATTTCATGGAATGACCGTTGCACTGTGCATGTAGGCGCTGCCAGCCTGAATAAGGGTTTTAATTTCATGTGAAACGGCCCATCCTCTAAAACAATTATATATGATGGGTTCAACATCAAATTGGTGGGGAAACGCACACCCTCTTGCTATAGGCCGGCCAATTTCATTTTTTCGGTTATGGCGTGACGCACTCTACAAACGCTTTTCTCCAAAAAAAATCTTTTATCTCGTTTCTTCATTTTTGATTGTTTTCCAGTTTCCATCATTTTTAATGTGTGGATATTTTTCAGATTCATGAATAATTTTAAAATTAGTGAACAGTTTTTCAAATTTCATGAATTTTATAAAAAGAACGATATTTTAAAAGTGACATATTTCCATAAAATCTGTTAAATGTAAAAAGTGGGATAAAAATAAATAGAACATAAAATAAAAATAATTAATGGAAACTAGAAATTTTTTCCAAAACATACTAATCTGAAAGAAAAAACCTAAAAAAAATTGCGAAGGAAAAATAATGAAAAGAGACAAAGAAACCTGAAAAACAATACCTTATAGGAAAATAAGTGAACTGTTAATGGGCAATGCCCTCCATGTGTGATTTGCACGCTATTTGATGTAATGACTGTTGTGATTTGCCTGCTATTTGATGCAGTGGGCGCCAAATAGGGTTTACCAGTATTTATTACCTTATAACCTTCCATAATCCTTAAGAAAGATTGTGAACTGAGTATCTCCTAAGTCAAACTTTCAATGAATTTTTCTTTGTTAATTCTCACCATCTTTTGCATACAAAACTCCATGTTCAATTGCATTTGAACCACGATGCATCAGATTTATTCAAACCATGATACCAACAAATTCACAAGCACTAGTAGTACTAAACAGCGAAGCGGTAAACATATTAATTGGCATAACATGCCTGCGTTGGACTTGAATCCTTCAACTCCTTGAGATGTGCTTCACACACTTTCAAAGACACCCACATAACACTAGCCCTAAAACTTATCTGAATTTGTGTGTGTGTATGTGTGTGTGTCTTAAACCCTAGGTTTCTCTAGCCCTTGTCCAGGGTGCATGTAGGCGTTGTCAGCCCGAACATGGGTTTCAATTTCATGTGAAGCAGTCCATCCTCAAAACCAACCCGTAAAACAATATATGATGCATTGTGCATCAAATTGGTGGGGGAACACACACACACACACACACGCACGCACGCACGCACGCACGCTTGCTATAGGCCGGTACAATTCATTGTTTTCGGTTGTGGCGTGACGTACTCTACAGACGCTTTTCTCTAATTTTTGACTTTATCTGGTTTTCTTGATTTTCAGTTGTTTTTCTTTTTTTTATTTCCTTCATTTTCATTGTGTGAATATTTTTCATATTCGTGAACAATTTTTCAAATTTCACAAAATTTATAAAAAAACAGATACTTTAAAAGTGTGCACTTTTTTATATTTATGATTAATTTTTCATATTTCCACAAAATGTGAAAAAATAAAAGGGGAAGAAAACGAAACAAAAAAGGAAAGAAAAAGAATTGATGGAAACGAAAAAAAATCAACCAAAACATACAAACCCAAAAGGGAAAGAAAATCGCCAAGGAAAAGCAAAAAAAAAAAAGACGAAGAAACCCGAAAAATACCTTATATGAAAACAAGTGAAATGTTAATGGGCCAGGTACGTGGATGCCCTCCACGTGTGAATTGCTCGCTATTTGATGCAGCGAGCGCTCCGTATGTGATTTGCCCGCTATTTGATGAAGTGAGCACCAAATAGGGTTTACCTTATAACCTTCCACTAGTAGAAAAAGGGCCTAATGTTCAGCTCATTAGTCCTGGTTTATAAATGAATCAGCACTAATGTGACCATTAGTGTCGGTTTCAACGGCTAGGCGGGCGGTGCTCATTAGTCTCGGTTCGTGGCGAACCTCTAGTCATGATTCGTGCCACCACCTCATTAGTCCCGATTTGTCCCACCAGCCTGCCACCACCTCTTTAGTTCCGGTTCATGGCACGAACCGGGACTATAGATGCACCTTTAGTCCAAGTTTGTATAACCAACCGGGACGAAATATCATCCTATATAAACCCTTCATCGAGCCCGAGCTCTCCACTCTGTTTTCTTCCTCTCCTCTTGAGCTCATGCTCTATTTTTGACAAAATTTGTCAAGATTTGGAGGCACCCCATCCATCCAAGTGATCACAAAGTTTAGCAACTTTGTCCTTTCATCTCTCATTGCTAGATTAGCTCTTGCAATGCTCTATAAATATAGTGATTTGTGGATTTTAGTTTGGGAGGAATTATATGTGGTAGTTTATTTGATTTATATGCAATCTAAGCTCAAAATAACTCTTAGTTTTCATATGTAGGTGTGGTTTACTTAGTGCCTTCCCGTCTCTGTCCTAACCACCGTCGATCGCCTCCACCGTCCCGTCGCCGGCACCACCTTGTGGTGAGCCTCTTGTTCTTATATTTTTATATAAAAAAGTCATGTTTGTGTGATTTAGATATATAGGTACTTGTATAATTATCTTACCCGTACGTTGTTTGTTATACATAGTGCCATGGTTTTGATATCCGTCCCCGTCGGCCCTTGTCCGGTTTATGTTCAGATGTGGTATATTCTCTTTTATAACTATTTGTTGCATTTCGTGTTTATGAAAAATTATGCCCATCAAGTAGACATAGATATTTTTATCTAGGAGGTATGTGAACCAAAAATTCCAACTAACCCTATTGTCGAGAGGTTAAATTTAGTTGAAAATGAAAACGAGTATTTGAAAGAAAAATTGAAAAGAATTGAGGAGGAGGAGATGGAATTGGATATGCATGTTGTCGATGTCGTCGATGATCACAAGATCAAGATGGAAAAAATGCGCTTGAGGATTAGAAAGATTAGAAAATATGCCATTAATAGTGAGGTTTGGTATCATTATCCTGTTGGACCAATTGTTACCTTAGTTGCGATCTTGATCGCATTTGTTGTTGCATTGAAATGCTTTAGCCAGAGAGTTTGTATGTTGTTTTATGAGAATAAGTGCGTATGAAATTTATGTATGAACTTGTATTAATTTGGTCTTTTCGATGCTGTGTAATGAAGATGAGCCGGCAATGGATGTACAATGACCGATGGTCTCCCCAGTTCGTTAATGGCATGCGTACTTTTCTGCTTGCGGCTGAGGCAAACAAGCGGATGGATGGTTTTATGTCTTGTCAATGTGCTGGCTATAAGAATGATCACAATTACTCTAACTCAAGAACCATTCACTGGCACCTGTTTGAGTCCGGTTTCATGCCCCACTATAATGTTTGGACCAAGCATAGAGAAAGAGGGGTTATGATGGAAGACAATGAAGAAGAAGAGGATGACGACAGCTATCCTAGACATGGGTTTCCTGAATACGATGGTACAACGATGGGGGGAGAAGCTGAGGCGACAATGAGGGAAGAAGCTGAAGAAGAGGCATCAGATGAGCACGCTGATGATCTAGGTCGGGCCATTGCCGATGCAAAGAGAAACTGCGCGATTGAGAAGGAGAGGCTGAAGAAGAGCGCATGTTAGAGGACCACAAGAAATTATTGTACCCAAATTGCGAAGCTGACAAGAAAAGTTGGGCACCACACTAGAATTGCTACAATGGAAGGAAGAGAATGGTGTATCTGACAAGGGATTTGGAAAGTTGCTGATAATTTTAAAGAAAATGCTTCCAAAGGACAAGAATTGCCCGAGAGTACGTACGAAGCAAAGAAGGTTGTCTTCCCTCTAGGATTAGAGGTGCAGAAGATACATGCATGCCCTAATGACTGGATCCTCTACCATGGTGAGTACGAGGATTTGAACGCGTGCCCGGTATGCGGTGCATTGCGCTATAGATCAGCCGCGATGACCCTGGTGATGTCGAGGGCGAGCGTCCTAGGAAGAAGATTCCTGCCAAGGTGATGTGGTATGCTCCTATAATACCACGGTTGAAACGTCTGTTTCAAAACAAGAGCATGCCAAGTTGATGCGATGGCACAAAGAAGACCGTAAGAAATACGGGAAGTTGAGAGTACCCGCTGACAGGTCGCAGTGGAGAAAAATCAAGAGGAAGTGGGGGGACTTTGCAGGTGACGCAAGGAACGTATGGTTTGGTCTAAGCGCAGATGGTATTAATCCTTTTGGGGAGCACAGCAACAATCATAACACCTGGCCTGTGAATCTATGTATGTATAACCTTCCTCCTTGGTTGTGCATGAAGCGGAAGTTCATTATGATGTTAGTGCTCATCCAAGGCCCTAACCAACCTGACAACGACATTGATGTGTACCTAAGGCCATTAGTTGAAGAACTCTTAAAGCTGTGGAATGGAAAAGGTGTACGTGCATGGGATGAGCTCGATTAGGAAGAATTTGACCTACATGTGTTGCTGTTTGTGACCATCAATGATTGGCCTGCTCTTAGTAACCTTTCAGGAAAGACAAACAAGGGATACCGCGCATGCACACAGTGTTTGGATGATACCGACAATATATATTTGGATAATTGTAAGAAGAATGTGTACCTGGGACCTCGTCGATTTCTTCCGAGCAGACATCCCGTAAGAAAGAAAGGCAAGTATTTCAAAGGTGAGGCAGATCACCGGACGAAGCCTCGCCACCGTACTGGTGATGATGTACATGATATGGTCAAGGGTTTAAAGGAAATCTTTGGAAAGGGTCCTAGCGAACAATCTGTTTCAAATGATGCTGACGGACGCGCACCCATGTGGAAGGGGAAATCTATATTTTGGGACCTACCCTATTGGAAAGACCTAGAGGTCCACTCTGCAATCGACGTGATGCATATTACAAAGAATCTTTGCGTGACCCTGCTTGGCTTCTTGGGTGTGTACGGGAAGACAAAATATACACCGGAGGCACGGGAGGACCAGCAACGTATGCACGGAAAAGAGGGCATACATCAGGGTCATGCCAGCTATGCTCTTACCAAAGAAGAGAAGGAAATCTTCTTTGAATGCCTGCTCAGTATGAAGGTCCCATTTGGCTTCTCGTTGGATATAAAGGGAATAATAAATATGGAAGAGAAAAAGTTTCAGAACCTAAAGTCTCATGACTGCCACGTGATTATGACGCAACTACTTCCGGTTGAATTGAGGGGGCTTCTACTGGAAAACATTCGATTAGCCATTGTGAAGCTATGTGCATTCCTCAATATAATCTCTCAGAAGGTAATCGATCCAGAAATCATACCAAGGTTAGAGAATGATTTGGTGAATGTCTTGTCAGTTTCGAGTTGGTGTTCCCACCATCCGTCTTCAACATCATGACGCACGTCGTAGTTCACCTATGCGAAGAGATTAACGTTCTGGGTCCTGTATTTCTACACAATATGTTCCCCTTTGAGAGGTTCATGGGAGTCTTAAAGAAATATGTTCATAACTGTGCTAGGCTAGAAGGAAGCATCTCCAACGGCCATGAAAATGAGGAGGTCATTGAGTTTTGTATTGTCTTTATTCCTAACCTTAAGCCGATTGGTGTTCCTGAATCGTGACATAAGGGCGGACTGGGTGGAAATGGCACGCTAGAACCAAAACAAATATATGTATGGACGGGCATTCTCTCACTCAAGCACACTACACAGTTCTACAAAATTCCGCCTTGGTGGCTCCGCATATGGAGGAACACAAGAATATTCTACGCTCCAAACATCCGGAGCAGTCCGACGACTGTATTACACGTGAACAAACGAGGACTTTCACCGGTTGGTTGCAGACACGTGCCATGCATGACGACGCTGTTGAAGATGACCTGTAATTGTTGTCCCAGTTACCATCTTCGAATATAATGACTTTCAAAGGGTACAAGATAAATGGGAATACATTTTACACGATCTCCCAAGATAAGAAGAGCACCGACCAAAACAGTGGTGTTCGCTTTGATGCAGCAACCAAGAGGGGAAAGGACACATATTATGGTTACATATAGGAGATATGGGAACTTGACTATGGACGTGGTTTGAAGGTCCCTTTGTTTCGGTGCAAATGGGTCAATCTGACACGAAGCGAGGTAAAGGAAGACCCGCGGTACGAAATGACAACCGTGGATCTCAACAATCTTGCGTACGCAGACAAACCATTTGTCCTAGCCAATGATGTGGTGTAGGTTTTCTATGTGAAGGACATGTCTACCAAGCCGAGAAAGAGAAAAGATAAGGAAGCGAATACATCATACGATGAGCCAAAGCGCCACATAGATCTTTCAGGGAAAAGAAACATCGTGGGAGTGGATGACAAGACAGACATGTCAAAAGATTATGAAAGTTTCATGAAATTGCTCCCTTCATAGTGAATATTGACCCGATCATCCAGTTAATTGATGAAGATTGTCCATGGTTACGGCGCAAAGGGACACACATGAAGAAAAAAGTTTCACACCCAAAGATCCCACTCTGGGATGTGACCGGCTTCACTGTCATCAGTTTCTTCTCTAGTGAGTTTCCGGACTTATATATCTGGAAAGTCCCTCTTTGGACAAACCATAGGGAATCTTTGTAATAGTTAGGGTGCTTATGTGTTTTGGCATTTGAAACATGTACTTTTGTGCTTCGGATAAACGTGTACCTTTCTGACTTCATTTTCTATTTTTCATCTCATTTACTGATTTTTTTAGCTAAATGACCCTGAAATTGAAAAGCACTACAAAATGAACTCTGAAAATGTTGAAAGTTGGCATGGTACCACCATTTCACCCACATAGCATGTGCTAAAAAGTTGAGAGGGTTACGGCAAAAACAGGATGCCCTTAGTGTACAAAATGGACAATCTCTTTCAAAGTATCAGGGTTTCGGACAAAAACTCATCTGTTACAAAGGCATTTCATTTTTAAAACTTATTTCAACCCCAGACTTTTTGTGCGTTCAGTATGCACCATTCAAAGTCACGTCATCAATTTTCAACCCCTTCTGACTTCATTTGCTCTTTTTCATGCATTTACTGATTTTTTTGAGCTAAATGATCCTGAAATTGAAAAGCACTACAAATGAACTCTGAAAAGGTTAAAAGTTGGCATGGCATCACCATTTAACCCACATAGAATGTGCTAAAAAGTTTATAGGGTTCCGGCAAAAACAAGATGCACTTCGTGTACAAAATGGACAATCTCTTTCGAATTATCAGGGTTTCGGACGAAAACTCATCTGTTACAAAGGCATTTCATTTTTTTAACTTATTTCAACTCCAGACTTTTTGTGCGTTCAGTATGCACCATTCAAAGCCATGTCATCAATTTTCAGCCCTTTCTAACTTCATTTGCTACTTTTCATGCATTTACTGATTTTGTGAGCTAAATGACCCTGAAATTGAAAATCACTACAAATGAACTCTGAAAAGGTTGAAAGTTGGCATGGTATCACCATTTCACCCACGTATCATGTGCTAAAAAGTTGACAGGGTTACGACAAAAAAGGATGCACTTCGTGTACAAAATAGACAATCTTTTTCGAAGTATCAGGGTTTCAGACGAAAACTCATCTGTTACAAAAGGCATTTCATTTTTTAAAACTTATTTCAACTCCAGACTTTTTGTGCTTTCAGTATGCACCATTCAAAGTCACGTCATCAATTTTCAACCCTTCCTGACTTCATTTGCTATTTTTATGCATTTACTGATTTTTTTTAGCTAAATGACCCTGAAATTGAAAAGCACTACAAATGAACTCTGAAAAGGTTAAAAGTTGGCATGGTATCACCATTTCACCCACATAGAATGTGCTAAAAGGTTGATAGGGTTCCGGCAAAAACAAGATGCACTTCGTGTACAAAATGGACAATCTCTTTCGAATTATCAGGGTTTCGGACGAAAACTCATCTGTTACAAAGGCATTTCATTTTTTAAACTTATTTCAAATCCAGACTTTTTGTGTGTTCAGTATGCACCATTCAAAGCCACGCCATCAATTTTCAACCCTTTTGACTTCATTTGCTATTTTTCATGCATTTACTGATTTTTTGAGCTAAATGACCCTGAAATTGAAAAGAACTACAAATGAACTCTGAAAAGTTTGAAAGTTGGCATGGTATCACCATTTCAGCCACATAGCATCTGCAAAAATGTTGAGAGGGTTACGGCAAAAACATGATGCACTTCGTGTACAAAATGGACAATCTCTTTTGAAGTATCAGTGTTTTGGACGAAAACACATATGTTACAAAGGAGTTTCATTTTTTAAAATAACCTAAGTATTACCAAACTGAATATAATGATAAAACACACTAATAATGAACAATGAAAAAAGAATTACTAAAAAAATCTATTTTTGAAGTAAAGTTATTCACAAACTAGTGATTCACATAAAATTCAAATAATTCAAATTTAAACTATCCAAATTTGAAAACTATTGGCACTAACAGAAAGTTTATAATTTTTTTACCTAAAGCAAAAGGATTCATAAAGAAATTCTAAATAAAGCAAAAAACAACTCAGAAATAAAATAAAATAAATAAAGCAAAAAAGAAAATAAATAAAAAAGCCCGCCTACTGGGCCACAACAGCCTGCATACGAATAGAAGCCCAACCTGTAGTTGGGCCAGGATGCAGGCCCGCAAGCCCAGTAGGCCCCACAGGGCAGAGCAGGAGAGGTAGGCCCAGAAGGCATGCATTTGAGATGAGCTCAATGAAGTGCCCGCGCCGGGGCTTATAAACAGGTCCAGGCGCTCCTCAACTAGCGAGGTGGGACTAAACTTCTGCACTGCGCACACGGGAAGCACATGCCTTTAGTCCCGGTTGGTGGCTCCAATCGCTACTAAAGGTGGGAGGGGGTCTTTAGTCCCGGTTGGAGCACCAACCGAGACTAAAGGCCTGCGCTTCCCGCCGCTTGGCCTGGCCAAAATAGACCTTTAGTCCGGTTGGTGGCTCCAACCGAGACTAAACACTACAAAAAAAAGACACATCCATGAAATTTTGGGCCGAACGGAATTTTTTTCTCTCATGCTTATGACACTTCTATGACGATAATTGTGACAAAACCCGGTATCATCATAGATGTGGTGGGCTCCTACTTCTATGACAAAAAATCATGACAGAAAATGGGCTTTTCGTCCTGGGCGGGCCGGAGACGCAGCTGCATGACATTCTTTGGGCCGTCCATGATGGAAAAAACCGTGGTAGAAGCGAGGGCGAGGAAAATATCGGGGAGTTCCCGGTTACGGTTGGTGGTTGGGGGCTGAGCGATGCATGTTTTCTCGTACACGTACGCACGTGGGTGCGAGGCGTTGGGCTATAACCGAACCCGAGCGCTGAGTTCGCCTATTGAACCTGAGCGATTGCACTGCAGGCTACGCGTTACTGAACCCGAGCGATCGGTCGATGGCTGTTAACTGAACCCGATCAAGCGATTCCTTCGCTACTACTGCTAACTGAAGCCGATCAATGTTGCCTCTGGATGAATAGTGAGCGTTGTTGGGGGGGGTGGATGAACAGTTCCTAGTGGGGGGTTGGATGAACATGACCTTGTGGTAGTAGAGGCCGTTGTCGCTGGATGAATAGGACCCCGGTCGATCGAGCCGGTTGGGGGTTGATGAACAGGAACCAATGGAGGGCTAGATGAACATGACCCCGTGGAGGATTGATTGAACAGTAGCCGGTGGAGGGCTGGATGAACAGTAGCCCGCGGAGGGGTGGTTGAACAGGACCCCGTGGAGAGGGCTAGTTGAACAGTAGCCGATGGAGGAGCGGTGGAGGCTGGATGAACAGGAGCGCGTGGATGAATAGTCACAGGTGGAGGCTGGAGGAGGTCAACGCTGGATGAATAGTAGCCCGTGGAGGCTGGAGGAGATCGACGGTGGAGATAAACAGTATCCCATGGAGTCCCATTTTGCGGTACGCCACACCCCTCCCGATGAATAGGACCCCATTTCGACTGTAGCGCTCCAACACAAGTCTGTTTCCTCCGTTTTGCGGTACGTCACACCCTTCCCAATCAACAGGTCCCCGTTTCGTCCGTAGGAGGTCCAAGAGAAGTCCGTTTCCTCCATTTTCTGGTACGCCAGACCCATCCCGATGAACAGGATACCGTTTTGACCGTGGCTGGTCGAACACAAGGACGTTTCCTCCATTCTATGATACGTCAGATCTCGTTTCGATCGGCTGTTCTGTCCAAGCCGGTTGGCTCTTGATGAACGCGACGTATTCTGTTGCCTCCCGATGAACACGACGCATTCCGTTGCCTCCCCATGAACACAACGACGACGCAGTTTCTCCGTTCCGACCCAGCCATGTGCATGAGACCTGGCCATACGTATGCGCAAGTAGGCGTTCGAGACCCCACCCGTATGTACGTACGTGGCCGTATTTACTTTCTTGCACCCTGGCCGCTGTACGTACGTGTACATGATATTAACGGGACTGCGTGACATGCTACGTGTTCACCTCTACTACGACATGTGCCCTTCCTTACACGGCCACGATTCATCGTTGCAGCCTGCAGACAGACCGATCGACCAGTATGTACGTACACGTTCGTGACCAGAATGACAACGCTATGTACACTTCGACCAAGTGGGTCCCGACTGTCAAGCACTTCCTTGCGTGCGAAGATGTAGCTGGTGGGTCCCAGCAGTCAGGGGGAACATTTTTTTGCGAAATACGGTGGACCGTCCAGTGGGTCCCTACTGTCAGGTGGAGGAATCGTTATTTTTGGCATAATAAGGAGGCACTTCCTTGCTGCGGCCGTGGACCCAGCTGTCAGCCTCTCCACATACAGTACTCTTTCGATGGAAGTCATTCCTTGCCCATGTTGACCACGCCGTGCCGAGAGCACTAGGGCGGTGGACGACGATGAGGCCTAGGAAGGGGACGACGCGGAGCCGGGGAAAACGCGGTAGTGGATGCCTACGGGGAGAGGAGTACGAGGGTTCACTGGTTCGATTGTGGTGTGAGGCTGTCGTCACCGCAAAATATCAGGGGGTGTGGGTGGGTAGAGGGATGGCCTGGCCAGCGGTGGGAGTAGTAGGGGGCGGTGAGGCCTCCGCGGCATCACAGCTAGCCACGGGAGGCAGGACCACGTGGCACGACCAACGCTGGTTTGGGCGGCTGGAGCAAGAAGACCAGAGGTTGAAGAAGCACTACAGCCGTTGGATGGACATTGTACGCTCACTGGAGCTAGAATCGTTCATATTGACTAAGTTGACAAAGCCTTCCGTCCCCGTCAACTTAGTAGGCCCGCAAGTCAGCCTCCCACTATGGTGGGCCCCAGCTAGCAGGGGGTATTCATTTTTTGTGTGTAATAAGGAGGCACTTCCTTGCGTGTGCAGATATAGCTGATGGGTCCAACCTGTCAGCGGGGGAAACATTTTTTCATGAAATACAGAGGCCCTTCTGGTGGTCCTAGCTGTCAGGTGGACGAATCATTATTTTGCGCGTAATAAGGAGGCATTTCCTTGCGTGTGGCCGTGGACCCAGCTGGCATCCTCTCCACGTACAGTCCACTTCGGATGGATGTCATTCGTTGACCACTCCGCGCCGAGCGCATCCAAGGTGGTGGACGAGGCGAGGCCCTGGAAAGCAACGAGCCGGAGATGGGAAGATGCGGGAGTGGAGTCCCGGACGGAGAGGTGTACGAGGGTTAACTAGTTCTGATGTGGTGTGGTTCGGTAGTCGGTGGAGAAGAACAGGAGGTGTGGAGGGGTGGAGGGATGGCCTGGCCGGCGGTGGGGTAGCGCTTCATAGCGAAGTGTGCTAATCAAAGCTGCTAGCAGCAGGAGGCGGGAGTAGGTGGTCCCGGCGCCGCTGGAGGAAGAAGATGAGAAATTGAAGATGGATGCCGGTCGTTGGATGTCAATCCAACGGCTAACGATGTCAGAATCATTTGTTGACTAAGTTCACAACGACTTGCGTTGGCTTCGGCCTATTGGCCCATATTTCAGCCTCCAAAAATGTGGCACATATTCAATCCATTTTTCAGAATTTATAGTCAATTTGATCTCTTTTTTTAGAGTTACAGTCCATTTGCTGTGCTGGGTGAACAAATAATGTAGCGTCCACGTGGCCCATTTATTTTTTTTCTAAAAAATTACAGGCCATTTGCACTTTCTCGAAATACACGATTTTGCTGGGCTGATTCTAATTATAATGTTGGGTTGGGCGTAGGAATATTATCAAAAAATAAACAGGGGCTGAGCATTTTGTTATAAATATATTTAAATAATAAGTGATTTATTATTACATTGGTCCTTAAATCTTACCAAGATTTTGTACACAATCACCAGGATTTTCGTTGCCAAAAGAATCCAGGATTTTATTGTTAAAAATTATTTTTATAAGTTAACAAGATGTGGGATATTGTTTTCTTACATATGTAAGTATTTGTTAAATATATGATGACAATAACAATAATATATAGTAACATATAAAATAATTTAAATATATATAATATAGTTAGAAGGGAAACATAAGTTGGACCAGGCGTTCCTATTTTTATATAGAAAAATAGAACAAACCCCTGCTTTTTCTTCAAAAAGATACATAAGTTGGGCTGCCGTTGTTTCAGGAAAAATAAAACCTTGAATGGGAGGCCCATAGGCCGGTCGATACATGACGACACTCAAGAAAATACAAACCGGCATGTCATGGGCTGCGCATGTTAAAAAAGAAAGCCTAGACGGGGCAGCCCACAACCCAGCTGATACTTGTTGCCCCAATGATAATAAATGATACCTGCCAGCTCCCCGGCTTCGCTGTAAATTTATCTCCTTTAGTAACTACGTTGAAGCACCTAAAAAAATGTAACTATGTTGACAAACCCGTGGGCCCCAATGTCAGTATAGCATTAGGAGGAAGTATTGTTTCAATGAGGCACTTGCTTGCGTACGACCATAGACCTGGTGGGTCCCGACTGTCCGCTTCTCCACGTATAGTCCTCTTCAGATTCCTCTCATTTGTTCAGCACGTTCACAACGATAGACAGCGGCGCCGCGGCGGGTGCACAAAGGCGCGGGACGAGATCGGACCACCTGAGGCAGTGCCTTATTTGTACCGAAACTACTGAACTAGCCTAGTGGCCAAGTGACACTACCCGACCGATGTTCCGCCCGGGTTCGATTCCACCTGATGCAGGGAAAATATCACCAAGTTTTTCCTCCGTCATTATTGACATGTGGGTCCCCATTGTCGTCTATGCACACCACGTCCAACACTTGCCAAAACTTCATCCCTCGTTTTCTCTGTTTTTTGCACACTCGACATTGTGTGGGCATTTTGAAAATAGCATATCTTTTTGACTGTGCATCATATGAAGATGTGCTATGCATGAATGTTGACCAGCATGATGTTAACTGATTGGTAGTTCCATTTTCGACCATGAATAAAACTTCCAACATGATGTTATCCCTGTTTGAAAAGGCCGTGTTAATATAAATGCTCTGCCTCTGAAAGTTGCAATTTCTTATCTGAAACTGAACTTGCAGTTTCTTATCTGAAACTAAAACTTGCAGTTTCTTCTCTAAGAATCACATTGTCTGCACTTTTATACTCCTATGAAACTACATTCTTTTAGGTGCTAAAAATAGATCTCTAGAATTCATAAAATACTTTATATGCTCAATATTGCAAATCGGATATTCAAAATACATTCATATATGAAAGTACTCTCAAAATACACAACACAAAACACAATTCACAACCTGCAAATACTGACAACCCTAAGCTCCTCCTGACATTTCACAACCTGCACGACTATTGGGCTAGGGGGGCAGTCCCTTCCTATTCCTCGGCGACAGACAGCCGCCCCCGTAAGACGATGTGAACGGCGAGGGAGAGGATGGAGGGGAAGCATCATCGGGCCAACTGATTTTCTCCTCTTGCAGTTGGGTTCGGTCGATGAAGACTCCATCGGCTCGCTTTGGCATGACACCCTCACAAATGGCACCCTATAGATGCTCGATCCTTCAATCTCTGGTGGATGCTCCATCTGGGATCGATACTCCCACCACCGCTCCCTCACGATCGGATTCGTTGAATCTGTTTGCTCCATGGCCCAGAGGAGCAGCTCTATGTACTCCCGCGCGACTCCCTTCGGGAGTATCGCCGCCTTTTCGCTCTGTTGCAGATATTTGGCCATGAATGTCTCCGTCGCCGCTAGTTGGTCCTTGTTGTCAAACCAAGACTGTATCTCCAACATCCTAGCTAGCTTCACATGGTCGCCGTCTGCGATCCTCACGTATCGGTTGTACTCCCCCATCGATCTACTTCTCCACAACACCTTCACTCGCCGGCGGTGGTTTTTGAATGGAAGAGGAGAGGAGCAACGCTAGTTTTGGATTAGAACGGGAGAGGAGAGACGCTGGTTTTGGATTGGAACAAGAGAGGAGGGGTGGTAGTTCTGAAATGGAAGAGGAGAGGAGCGACACTAGATTTAGATTGGAACATGAGAGGAGCGGCGGTGGTTTAAGAGGAGAGGAGCGGCGCTGGTCTTGGAAGTATTTTTTTGTTTTGCGTATTTTGGATCAAAGTTTGACCACGTATTGTATTTGACAAGCAAAATGTGAATGCATGTCACCAAAAATTGTATCATTTGGTTCGTATCTGAATGTACTTTCAAATTATATTATTTTTGCAACGTATAAAAAATATTTTATTTGTGAAAATCATGGTCAATTATGACCCAGAATAAAAAGGAGACTAGTTAATGTGGGGTCGCTTTCTTAATTGAAGGGTGAATTGATTTTGATTTTGATCCAGTCACAGCGCGCCGGCCCTCTCATCCAATCCTAAATCGTTGCCGCACGCTCCTCTCCCTCTTCTCCATTGCAAAACCACCTCCTATCCTCTCCATCATCTCCATTCCAAAACCACCGTCTCGCCTCTCCCTCTTCTCCATTGCAAAACCACCTCCTCTCCTCTCCATCATCTCCATTCCAAAACCACCATCTCGCCTCTCCCTCTTCTCCATTGCAAAACCACCCTATCTCATCTCCATCATCTCCATTCCAAAACCACCATCTCGCCTCTCCCTCTTCTCTATTGCAAGACCACCATCTCTCCTCCCATCTTCCAAAGCTAGCACCGAACCACTCAGAAGGACATCTATGGAGAGGATGCAGCAGCGAATCAGGCAGATCACCGGCGGCGACCAGGCAAAGTTAGCCAGGTTGAAGGAGATCCTTACTTGGTTTGACAATGAGTGGGAGATTTCGAGGACGGTGAGGGTCATGTGACAATGTATGCGAAAGAGCGAGACGGTGGCGATGAGGGCAGCGATGTACTCCTCGGTGGCAGTCATGCCGCAGTCCTTCGAGTTCATCGAGTATCTCCTCTGGGCGATGGAGTCGATAGATTCGCCCAAGGCGAAAGTCAGGCAGAGGTGGTTTGCGTACAGGTCTAAGGTTGAGCACCCAGAGGATAACGAATCGATCGAGTACGGTGTGCCATTCGTGAGGGTGCAGAGCCAGCCGGAGCCCCAAGAGTATTCGTTCTCCCACCGCAAGAGGAGTCCGGATGGCGTGACGTCGCTTCCTCGCCGTTCTCCATGGTTCCTTCGATGCTCACCTCATTTCAATGGTGGCGGTATGGTTTAAGGTAAGCTTCACACTAACCTAAACTTCTATCTGCTCATGCTTACAATCAGTGTGACAGCTAATGGAAATCATGCTTACAATCAGTCTCCGAGTACTACGCCAATCACCCTAAAATAGCTCTGGACCTTTGGGTCAAAGTTGTGACACTATGTACAAATAAAGAAAAATAGATTGGTGCTTCTTTCAGAAAAGAGTACTCCCTAGAAAACTGCCAATATAAGCTACTAGTATTTGGATAGAGGATTTGCTGCCGAGAAAGTTCCGTCCAGAGAGAGCGCCACACATCCCACTGGTGGTGGTGGATGCCAATGCATGCATGGAGCATGGTTGGTGTTGGTAATGTTTACTTGGCACACCTCGCACTCTGCATATATGCCGGTTCTATCCATACATTTGTGCAGTTCCACCAAAATGCAGTTTAATAACCCTGTTTGGACAGATAATGAAAAAGGGTGATTACATTATAGTGGCACTAGTTGATGAAACATACACTAATAAATAGAAGAAAATATTGCGATAGTATCATAGTATGCCGTGCTGCGAGGGCGAGATGGGCCCTGTGACGCCTCATACTGGAAATCGACCCAAGTCTCCCCGATACACCTTCTGCAAGTGATGAACATTAGTGTACAGCGGTAGTACAAGGAGGGCCCTTGAGACATTCCAATCTCTATTTTTGTGCAGATCAACTAAAATTAAGCACCCTAGTTTGCATAAACGCTTAAACATTAACAATGGGACTAGTTGATGAAACATATACTAAGAAAGAGTAGCACTTTCTTTATCTACATTGGAAATGAAATGATAGAGAGGACACTCGCTCTATTTTAACTATATTATTACTTCATTTTATCAGTGGCACTAGGGTCGAGCAGGTGGCAAACAAGGTGTACCGTGCGTCGCAAGGATGGAGGTCGGGGGTGCTTAGACTGGGATGCTGAAGCTGCCTCTTTCAGTCCCTATCTTCCCCCCTGATGTTTCTGTGGTAGCATTTGGGTTGTAATCCAAACTTGGTCAAGCTGGTGCTGCGTCCCCCTACCTGCCTAGCTTATGTGGCAAACTTGTCTCCTGCTAGTACTCAGTCCGTTCTAGTAGTAGTTGCATAACTACCCATTTACACTGAGATGTTGTCAGATAATGGTTCTCTATGGTCGGCTTTCTTTAATGAAATTGGAGGAAACCCCCTCTTTCGATATATAAAAAAATCAGTGGCACTAGCGGGGCCAAAACATTGCCTCAAATTAATAGTGCCACTAGATTAAGGTGCAAAATAATAACATTACTGCTTTATCATGGTAGTGCCAAAACAGTAGAACAAGAGCAGACACAACATGCAGGATCTTTGGCAAACAGTCAGACCAAAAAGGAACATACCTTGTGATGGGAACCATATCTGCAGTCAACGCCATCGTAGAAGGAATGACACCAGTCACCAACATGGATGATTCAATTCATGGGACCTTTTGGTGCAGTTCACCTAAAATGAAGCAATGTCCCATGAGCTAGCAGCTTCTTCATTTTTTTAAGAAAAGGGCTCCACCCCGGTTCCATTTCCATCAGAAAACGAAACCCACGGAGCTTCTTCTTCATTAGTTCCAATAAAATTGAGCAACATGAAGGTTGGTTGTGAAGCTCCTAGAATGTTCAACTATAATTTGGATATCATTTGTGCAGTTCAACTAAGATCAAGCGTGAAATGTATATCTCTGTTTGCACAAAAAAGGTGGAAAGGAGGGTGACTAACAAGTGATGAAACATACATCAAATGAAAAGAAGCACGTTCCTTATCTGAATGGCAATCCTACAAGGATAGTAGCAATTTCTAAAGCAGCAACATTGCTAGATATTAGTGTGGGCATTATGATTAACTATGCCAACCGTTAAATACGACATTACTTTAATGGTGCCCTTGCTTCATTTTACCAGCAACATTACATTAACAGCTGCTACAGAGTTGGTATTTGGGCACGGGAGAGTAGGTGGACCAGGACAGTTGCATTTCTAACAAAAAGATGCAACTTATCTTAATGGGAAATTTAGCAAGACATGAAAAAAGTGCCATTGATTCATATTAGTGGATGCATTACATTGAAAACAATATTGGTTTAACGTGTCCTTACTTTTAACAGTGCGACTGCTACATTTTACCAGTGGCATTGCATAAGAGTGGCTCGGGGTAACAAACATCAGAACATGATATCTGGGTTGGTCCCATTTTTGTTCGGTATAGCTACCTTATACTGTGTGAGGCTAGCAAATCTAGTGCTGGACTTGCTCTGTTGATTTGTCCCCTAGTCCCCACTTCCTTTCCTTTTTCAACCAATAGATTGGGTTTATATTGAGTTTGTACTACGTTTCCCTTTATTTCCCTATTAGAACAAGAGACCAGTTGGATAGCCAGCCTCAGGTACTTTTCGCCCCCATTATTTCCTCTTTCGACCAATTCTTCTCCCACCCCAACCCCCTTTCTTCCTTGTTTGAACCAAGTAGTACTAGATTCGAGTGCATGAACTAGTTTTACCTCTTAACGGTAAAAATTTAGGTGGCTTTCGAATAGCCGATCGATCCTATCTACGAGGGGGGCTGAGAAATAGTAAAATATACAAATGCGGCGACGTTAGGAGCTCGGGAAGTAGAGCAAGGCCAGTTTCGAAGGAATTTATATCTAAGGGTCATCGAGGCGTCGCTAGGTGGGCGGCGGGAGGTCGAATCTTCCCACACTACGGCAGCGAGGAAGAAGGGATCGGAGGCCCTCCCTAGCCAGCGGTGCTTGGGAGTGAACAACAAGGCACACTAATCGGGATGCGCCGACAGTGGGTAAGAGCCGTCGCCGAGGATGACCGCGTGAACGTTGCACCTTCTCACCTTCCCCGACGGAGAGGATCCAGCTGGATCTGTGACCAACGGTGAGCAGAGAGAGAGAGAGAGTGTGTGTGGCCACCACTGTCGTGTTTAGATCTGGAGAGGACGAGACAATGTGAAGAGAGCAACACTAGCAAGCAAGCGCGGAGGCTCCTGCCTATATAGTGGAGTAGTAGTTTTCTTTTGTCTACCGGAGCCGGCTTGAGCTCGTCAATGACTATCGAAAAGTCTTCATGCACGTGCCCCGGAGGCGCAGTTGTCGTCATTTTGATCTGAAGCACCATATTATAACATATAACACGAAAAAATACCACATGACAAGAAACCATAACCTCACTACCCAAAGGAGACAACATGAATCTCGACGGACAAACTAGACGAGGATCAAAGCTCAAATTAAAGATAAAATCGTATAAAAGGGGTCCATCGATAGATGTCCTAATTAACATAGCTGGCTTGACCTAGATGGCAGCCGAGTAGTCTTCGTGCATGTTCCCCCAATGACTAGCGCCTTGGAGAAACTCAGTTGTCTTTGTTTAACCCCCGTAGTGATCCGAAGGACATGGCACCTAATATTGAGAGATGACAAGAAACCTCCTTTTAGATTTCTCATCAGAACTACAACCCTCTACAACACAGCCTGCACGATATGTAGACGATAGCCAATCCAGACGTGTCTGCTGGAGTCTGGTCACATGCATGGATGAACTGATCTTCCATGTCATGCAGGGATCGTCCAGGCACCAACGTGGTGTACAACACTTCTCTAGTACTATCACTCTTCTATCTCTTCTATTAACTCACCCGACTTGAGGGGCCGGGGAGTGTGTTTATGGTCGGTTCTCAATTGCGGTCCCACATGTGTGTGCAAACATAATATGATGCGCGTTCCATTCGGAGAGCGGCGTGCCAGACCAACTGACTGTCTGGGGTGCGACGCGAATGCGACGGGCATGCTGTATACTCCGTACATGTGTACCGCTGTTTTCTTGAGGCTTTGCTCCATGGCGCAATCCATGGATACAAAATTAGTATACTATACTATTTAAAAGTCGAGGGCGGGGCTTTTCCCGCGTGGTAGGCAGGGCAGTTCTACCTAGTCGGTTTGACAGAGATGCGACAAGATGAGGGAGTAGGCTGCTGCAAACGTAGGGATGTGTGATTTGACATCGAGTTACTGCTGGACAGGTGGGGCCCCATGATTTGACTTGCCATTATCATTTTAACTGCGGCGCCACGACCGGCGTGAGTCTCCCGATTCCAGACCACCTCCATGGTATACAGGTTCCTCTCCCAATGCTCCGCCATGTAGAGGCTGGCTCTTGCATGAGGGCCCACTCCTCCACTTTTCCTTGCCTCTTTTCCTTGTCTCACACATCATCGGAGAGGCTATGGTGTTGATGTAGAAGCCCTCCGTGATCGGTTCCCCCTCCGGCGGAGCTCCAGAAAAGGCCCCAAGATGGGATCTCTTGGGTACAGAAGGTTGCAGCGATGGAAATAGGGTTTCGTGGTGCTCCTGGATGTTTTCGGGCTATATGGATATATATAGGAGAAAGAAGTAGGTCGGTGGAGCTGCGAGGGGCCCACGAGGGTGGGGGCGCACCCAGGGGAAAGGCACACCTCCCTGCCTCGTGGCCACCTTGTTTCTTTCTTGACGTCTACTCCAAGTCCCATGGATCAGGTTTGTTCCAAAAATAACTCTCCCGAAGGTTTCATTCCGTTTGGATTCCGTTTGATATTCCTTTTCTGCGAAACACTGAAATAGGCAAAAAAATAGCAATTTGCACTGGGCCTTGGGTTAGTAGGTTAGTCCAAAAAATAATATAAAAGTGTATAATAAATCCCATTAAACATCCAAAACAGATAATATAATTTCATGGAACAATAAAAAATTATAGATATGTTGGAGACGTATCAAGCAAGTTAATTAAGAAGAGAGAGACTAGTTTGGTGACCCCAGGAAGAAACGGTGCTAAGCTTGTGTACCTAGGTGAAAAGACAATTTTGAGTCTATAGCTAATTAAATGAAGCAAACTTAGCAACAAAAAACTAAGCACCTATCAATTGGGGCCTTGAGTTGCTAAGCCATTTAATGCCCTTAGCACCTCATCTAAGCACCATTTCATTGGAAGAGGTCACTCCTTGGCAAATGCAATAAAAACTATGAAGAAAGAGATAGAGAGAAGTAAAAAAATACTCTTATAGCCAACGTTATAGCTAACCTTGTTGTATGAGTGACTAAGTGATGACTATGTATGAGATGCCAACATCAGATAGCCTAACGCACCGTGTTAAATCTCCAAGGGCATGACAACGCGAGCGAGGCGACGGTCATGGTAGGCGCGACCATGATACAGGCTGCTGGCAGCCCTTGGATCTGAGATCAACGGTCTCATGCTAAGTTGCTGAAAATTTGTAGAATAACTCTCCAGGATAGGATATTCACCCATAGGTCTAGAATCACGCCATGCACCGTTCGATCTCAGATCCAAGGGCTCTCGGAAGCCCGTATCATGGGAGAATGGAAAGCTTCGTATCACCTATAATTTTCCCAACGCTTGACATGACATCAAAAGCCATTTAATTGGGCGTCGAGTAGACATGACATCTAATTGGGCCCCCATAGTACTGTGCATGAATCCATTTATCCACCAGGCAAGACACTACCCGGCCGTTCGCACGCCCCACTCAACATTTTTACAATCGAAAAACCATTGGCAGTTTGCTCCTACTCGTCCCCGGACGTCCTTTAACATTACGGCAGTTTGCTCCTAGTCGTCCCGTCCTTTCACATTACGGCGGTTCCACTAATCCTAACCCTCCTCCCAAATCCATGGCGTCCCAAATCTCCATGATCAGCGGAGAGTACAAGGTTAGAACCATCACTGGTGATGAGTTCGACGTCATCTACACCCGTTCTTCCATGACGGTGAAAGGATGGCTTTCTCTCTTCAGACGCATGTTCGAAAACTCAAATGATGAGTGGGTCGCTGGGATAGATGTTGAGTACACCACAACCCTAGACAAAGAGAAGAATCTGAAGGAGGAAGAGAAGATGCAGCCCGCCGTGATCCAGGTTTGTGTGCATGACTTATGCTTGGTCTACCACATATGCCATGTCGACGTTGAGTGCGAGGAATTTAAGAACTTCCTCAAGGGTGGCCTAGTCAAATTCGTTATTGTAGACTTTACGAATGACAGAACAGTCCTGGGTCGGATAGGCCTCATTGTAGGCAACCCATTTGACCTCCATAAGAAACGGCTGGTGCCCTCCCGTGATCAGCCTTCAATGCTGACCCTGGCAGGAGCCATGGTTCATCCTTCGTACGGTAAACTGCAGAAACCTCCACCCAAGTTTCATCATGCATGGCAGTGGAATGTACTAGATATAGACCACATCGACTATGATGCAATGGATGGCTACCTTTGTTTTATTGAAAGAACATGCGGTGCCCCCATGTTTGGTTTTGGTAATTGATGACAATCTCTATGGACTAATGGTTGCCTTGAGTTATATTTTAAGGTTTTGTCCATAGGCTTTTCTTGGAGTACATGTGTTGGTTTCAAGGAGAGTTTGTGTCGACCAAGGTGCTATTCAAGGAATTACCTAAAGATTGGTGTTGTGAGAGGTTGATCAAGACTAAGTTAAAGAGTGAATCAAGTTGATCAACACACAAAGCATAGAAGAAGTACCGAGAGGCAATGGTTGCGGTGTGCAAGTTCCAGTGGAGCATCACGAAGAGATCAAATGCTTGAAGCTTGCCATCCATTGTGGTGACAATGGACTTGTGAAGATGTGCGGAAGAGTGGCTCGCCCATAGTGGAGTATGGGGGAGCAATCAACTAGTCTTCATCGAGCCAACACAATCAAGAAAGGTGGTCCAACTTGAGGGAGTCAAGATCGTCATCATCTAGCTCAAGTGGACCATGTGCATGGCAAAGGTTTGCCCTTGATAGGTTTTCTATTTTACCGGTCTCATGGTGGTAGTTGGGAGATCGGGTTATAGGATCGATTGTCGTACTATCAAGGGGGCTCTCGATGAGTAGCTTGATCGTATCATCCGTAGAGATCTCAAACCATTGCATCCTTGCATCATCTTTCTTGGTTCTTATTTGCTTTTCTTTGTGAGTCTTAGAGCTTTTGGTCATCTTGATGACAAGCTCGAGTTCATCGAAAACGGAGTTCACATGCATCTTCTATGATGTTTTCAATGTTGGAGGTTATGCCGGTTCTTATCTGTTGGAGGTTTTACTCCTTTATTTGTTAGGAATACCTCCCCCGGTTCTTCTCTGTTGGAGGTTTCGATGCTACTCGTCGTCTTGCATCCAACAAGCTTGAGTTTGCTCAATTCGGAGCTCATTTGCAGAAGTTATGGCAGTTCTAGTTTTATTGTATCCTTCTCCTGTCTTTAGCTGCGATATGAAGGCAGCCATGTGCTATAGCCTCTGTGGCGTGCAGTAGTACTGCTCAAGGGAGCGGTAGTACCACAGGGTCCAGCGGTAGTCCCGCTCCTGGTGAGCGGTAGTACCGCTGCCTCTAGCCCAGAGCGCTGTCTCGCACGGAAGTAGGTGCGGAAGTAATTTTTTACATCTGTGCCCTTTGCGGTAGTACCGCTCCGTGCGAGCGGTAGTACCGTGCCGTCTTTCTACTCGAAGAGAGCTCCAGCGGATGTAGGCACGGCAGTAATTTTTTCCATCCGTGGATGCGCGGTAGTACCGCTATCCACAGCGGTAGTACCACTGCCTCATTGTGTATACTTAGTGCGCTGCACCTGTGTGCCGTTGAATACTACCCCTGCGGTAGTACCGCAAGGGCAGGCAGTAGTGCCACCCCGTTGCCCCGTTGCAGTAGTGTTTCATTTTGGCTACAGCCGTCCTAGCGGTAGTACCGCTCCTTGGAGCGGTAGTACCGCTCGGTGCGGGCTGTGAGGATAATAGTTGGATTTTCCCCCTCCTATAAAAGGGGGTCTTCTTCCCCAATGAACCTCATCCTTTAAGCTCGTGTTCTTCCCCCATTGTTGACCTTCTTCGAGCTTGCTAATTCTCAATCCCTTCATGGATTCTTGCTAGTTTTTGAGGAAAAAGAGAGAGGAGATCAAGATCCACATTTCCACCAATCACATTCTCCTCTATGTGAGGGGAACCCCTTGGATCTAGATCTTGGAGTTCTTGGTGTTATCCTTCTTGTTATTCCTCTCATTTTCCTCCCTAGCATTAGTTGCTTCGGTGGGATTTGAGAGAGAAGGACTTGGGCACTCCGTGTGCCCTTGCCATTGCATTTGGTGCATCAGTTTGAGTTCTCCACGTGATACGTGGAAGTTACAAGTTGAGAAGCTTATTACTCTTGGGTGCTTGGTACCCTTGAGCTTGTTCCTCTTGGGTGCTTGGGCGCCCTAGACGGTTGGTGGTGTTCGGAGCTCAATCGTTGTGGTGTAAAGCTCTGGGCAAGCGTCGGGGTCTCCAATTAGGTTGTGGAGATCGCCCCGAGTAATTTGACGGGTTCCGGTGACCGCCCCCAAGGGTTGCTAAAGTGTACGGGTTCGGTGACCGCCTCCAAGGGATGCCATTTGTACGGGTTCGGTGACCGCCCTCAAGGGTCTCTAAGTGGAATCGCGGCATCTTGCATTGTGCGAGGGCGTGAGGAGATTACGATGGCCCTAGTGACTTCTTGGGGAGCATTGTCCCTCCACACTGCTCCAAACGGATATTAGCATCCGCAAGAGTGTGAACTTCGGGATACATCGACGTCTCCGCGTGCCTTGGTTATCTCTTCCCCGAGCTCTTTAATGATGCACTTTACTTTGTGATAGCCATATTGTTCCTTGTCATATATCTTGCTATCACATATTTGTTTATCTTGCTTAGCATAAGTCGTTGGTGCACATAGGTGAGCGTAGTCGTTTTAGGTTTTGTGCTTGACAGATTAACCGCTAGGTTTATTTCCGCATTTGTTCAAGCCTAAACCATAATTATTTTAAAGCGCCTATTCACCCCCCCTCTAGGCGACATCCTCGATCTTTCAAATATCTACAATGGTTAGATGAAGAGCAAGAGCCAAGTGTGCGGTTCAAGCAAAGAAGTATCGGCCAAGAGAAAGAGGGACAAGGACGAAGTCGAGGACGTGGAGGAGGAGTCCGAGTAAGGTGGCAGCTTCGTTGCTCATGGTGGTTCTAATGCAGTGTCTAGCGGATTAGTTGCTTAGTTTAATTTCAGGTGTGCTTAGTTTATTTGAGGGGTGTGTTGTGTTGAGCCCCTAGCAGAACTATGTTATGTTTCTTCTCATTACTTTAACTCTTCAGTACGTACATACTAGTATTTCTTACAGTTCATGTTTTAGTGGTATAGTACTACCACTTGTTTCTTCACATTATATACGTACAATATATATGGCCAATATCATATAGCCAGCAGTTTAGTTGTCAAAGAATTTCAGGGTGCTTAGTTTTATTTGACGGGTGTGTTGTGCTGGACACCATTATTGTGACTCAAATCTCTTTGGCCATGTTATAATGACATAAATACTGATGGACCAACATGCCAGATCACCCTCTATCTCACTACAGTAAAATAAATTGTGGGGCCTACTTGATCCCAACAGCGTTCTTATTTTCCTATAAAATTATTCGCTTGGTTACTCCTGACAAGCGGGGCCACACTTATCATTGTGAGAATCGGCTTATTTTTTCATATAACATGGTTAACGGGTTTGACGTGAAAATAACAATGTCTAATGGCATTTTGAGCAAACATCTAACTTAACGATGACATTTTTGAGATATCTAATTGCATTTTTTAGCAGGGATCTCACGGGTTGATGGCATTTTCGAGTAGTTGTAACTTCTAATGGCAAAACTGAGTAGTGACACACAACTAGTGGCATAAATAATAAGAACCCAAGAATTAAATAGGTATGCTAATTTCTTTAATAGAATTTAGCACCCCAGTTAAGCACGTACTAGCTTTTTTAATAGTACTATATGCATAATTTGGCGACGAGCGCTCTTTATATGTACCACCTTTTTCTTTAATTTCATCTTGTTAGTTTTGCTCCATGGCGCAATCCATCTATACTACTAATGTACAAAAGTGTACATTTTTAAAAGGCTAGAGGGCGGGGCAGTCTAGCTTGCTCGGTTTCAAGAGAGGCGAGGGCCTTTGTGATTTGATGGCTCATTGCTACTGGAAGGTGTGGCCTTGTGATTTGACTGCTCGTATAAATGTGCCGACGACCTGAGGAGGAGCAAAGAATCATGCGGTATACTCAAGTTTTCCACTGGAGTACGATGGAGGAGCACGAAACACGGCAGCCCAGTGCCATATGGCGATAAAAAATGATCTAATTTGCTAGTCATCTCATTGTTAGCATTGTTCTATTCATGCCTCACAGAGAATGTGACACATGCGGTGAAACACCCGAAGCAAAAGAAGAAACACAGGAGCAAAAGAAAAAGGAAGATTATCACCCCCAGAAAAGAAGGAAAACGCACACACAAGTCCGGGGCGCTGCTCTCTACTACATGAAGGGTTGCTGGCCGCGGAGTCGTAACTGCTTCTTCATCGCCTCCACGACCTCCATCTCCTTGCGCGTCTCCTCCGCCATCTTCTTCTTTCTGTCCATGACGCGGGATTTCTCGACGCAAGCCTTCATCATCTGTTCCACGGCCGCATTACGTACCTTAAAAGCAGTCGGGTGCTCGATGCGGAGCTTCGCCAACTCCTCCTTCCGTTCCATGACAAGGGCCTGCAGCATCTTCATTGAGGAACTACTATTCTCATGCAGCTTCTTCCAGCTGGCGTTCTCCTCCTTCAGCAGGTCTAGCTCGTGGCAGAGCTTTGCCCTGTCCTCCTGAAGTTGCAGGATTTCGCCGGTCACCTTCTTATCCAAGGCAATGCTCTTCTTCAGCATCATCACCAAGCTGGCGGTCAACTCCCCCTGCTCATTGAGCTCAACGGGCATGTCGTCGAGGCTCTCCTTCAGCAGCTCCACCAAGCCATGGATGAACTCCTTCTGCTTATTGAGGTGCTTATTGAGCTGGTCGGGCCTGCCGGCATGTTCGCCTCCGCGGCTAGGGCGCTCCTGGGAGCCATCGCCTACCCGTGAGAGATCTTTTGAGGTCTCTGCGAGGCGGCGAGCCCTCTCTTTTTTTCTGCAGCCTTGGTTGCTGCTCCCTTGTTAAGAGTAGTTCTCGACCTAGAGCTCTGCACACCAGCCATGGCAAGGACAGATGAAGAAGAAGGACTTATGAGGAGGAAGGTAGAGTAATTTTCAGTTAGGTAGTTCCCCTTTTTATAACCTAAGTCCTAGCACTAGCACTAAAACCTGCATAGTGGGAACACGTTCAAGTTTGATACGTACTAGTAGGTGTGAGCAGGCTTGCACTTAATTGTAGCACTAGTACTTTGGAATGTGATGGGAACAAGGTAAAGATTAATTGATGGTTTTTGGTTTCGAGGCCCGAAACGGCTCCCAATGAGTTTAGTGGAACATAAATTTCAAGTACTCCCTCCATCTCAGTTTACAAGGCTTGAACGTGTATCTAGGTCGTCAATGTAACTTATATAAAATAAATTGTTTAACATAAAAAATATATCATTAAAATAGAATATTTGAAGTTTGTAATGATATATTTTTCGTAATGTATGCCTCTTATTAAGTTGGTCAAGTTAACGACCTAGGTACACGTGCAAGACTTGTAAACTGGGATAGAGGGAGTACTACACTACTCAAATGCGGTCGCACGTCAGTGATGTAACTGGTCATACATGTCAAACCAAGCCTGTCCCTTCAGTGAGACGCGGGTCCGAACGACCGTCTGTTGGTGCGACCGACCGTAAAGTATTACGTGATGGAGACTTCTAGTTGTGGCTTCGGTTGATTGTCATGACCAAGCATTCTAGAACTAGTGATAAATCAATTACCAAGTATTTTCACAGGAATACAATAAGTACATATAGATGGAGTGATTGTCAAGGTTGCAAACCGACATGGCGTTGCAAGTTCACTGTAGCAGCAACCGACTAGGTCACTGCATCGCTGGTGGGGAAGGAGGGCAGCTCACCTCGCCTATGATGCATGCCCAGCGGCGCCGTTGCAACTGGTCCTGGGATTTGGCTTCTCCTACCGCCCATTTGAACAGTTGCACCGGCTGCTCATGCCATTGCGTAGGCATGCGTGTTCTTTCCTCCACATTCAACTCCATGAATATGATCTCTGCCATTATCCCTAGCTCGAAATCAAGGCGATGCTGCCAGATGCTGACATCCCTCAGCATCTCTCCCCTGAGATCGACTTGCACCTCTGCCTTGTGCTGCGCTAGGCGCAGCTCCTTGGAACTTCTCTCCGATCGATGTGACGCTTCCTCGATCCGATTTGCCCTTACTGCCCACCACCTGAAACGCAGCCCTGGCATGTCCTCTGGCGCCACCGATCTATGATTCTAGAGCATTGGATCCCCTCTAAAACACATGTGGATTTCGCTCAAAGGCGGCAGTGCTGCGGGCCGCAGCGAGAGGGCAGCCCGCGGGATCCTGAGATCTAAGGGATTATCCATGGTGATCCGGTGGGCGAGGCGGGGAGGCGATCCTAGGCACTGGCAGAGCCCTACGAGGCTAATATAAAGATAGTACTACTCTACTCCATCCATATTTAATACAAAGGCCACCAACAGTAGCCCTGGCAAAAATTGATCATGCTGCCTGCGTCCTGGTTTATTGGCCCCCTTTTTTGTGCCACTTTTTATGACATGCATAAATATTATGTTACTTAAAAATATGGTCAAAAATTGGCACAAAATACGAAGGATACCAATGGAAGTAGCAACCCATGATTTAACTACTCGCATGCACGTAGTGAAGTAGTAATGTCTTTCTTCCTCCCTCACGTCCACTCAATTCGCATGCGCTGTATTAATTGACCATCAATGAAGTGAAGGACTTTGCACGCGTCAAATTATCACATGGGGTGGATCTTCTTACAAAAATGCATCCCCCGCCCCGTGTACCCGCATGTGCGTGCGAGCGAATGAGTGCGTGCGTGGTGTGCGTGCACATCTTCGCCTCGTGCATGTACCGCCAGTGTGCCTCAGAGAGAACGAGTACATTCTTCTGGAACCAGCAGCACATCAATGTGATCAATCCACACAAGGAGGTCGCGACAACGCCTTCACATGTGTCGCGTGGCTTCATGAACTGTAAGAGAGACACTGTGTAGCGTGTCATTGGAATTCTAATTTATGTGGTTTGCACATACTCGAGGTACTAGTAAGGTACACGTGCATTGCACGCATCAGATATGGCAACCAAATTATGAATAAATACCACACTATAGCATGTCAGCTTTGAGTCATATATGCCTGATGTAGACGTACGTTTAATTCTTATAGTTCATCTCATTCAAAATCAATTAGTTTTTATAAAAAAGCTAGGACCTCTTTGATTCGCAGGATTTACAAAACGCGGGAATAGGAAAAACATGGGACTAGAGTGGAATGTCGTCTTGAATCCTACAGGATTGTAAGAGTGTTTGATTGTGCTTAGAAAAAACGCAGGATTCTTTCAAAGAGGTTTGAGTGGATGGGTTGTTTCCTATGAAATCTAGTGCAATTGAATCCTATGGAAAAATTCCTATGGTTTACAATCCTACGAATCAAACAACCAAGATAGGAAAAATTCCCAAGGATTAGAATCCTCCAAAATTCCTTTGAGAATCCTTTGAATCAAAGAAGCCCTTAATCTATTTTATGATTCATGGAATTGTGCGTTGTAAAGCATAAAGTAAAAACAAATAATTGCAATTCAACTAGAAAAAAAGTTTGGGCAGTTATGATATGGAAGATTTTAGAACAAAGGAGAAGCACTTGTGTTTTGAGGTTTGTGCATTATGCTTAAGTTCAACCATGGGGTCTGCTAGATTGTACATGTGGCAAAATCCGGTGGGGGGCTAGAAGATGGTGCGAGGGGCCAAGTGGAGGGAGACTATGAAGGAGTGCACAAGTGCGAGATCGATATTTAAAGAGAGGGGGTGAGAACGTGCGCTGTTGCGCAACGGCGGAGCCATGAAAAATAAATGTAACTAGGGGGGCAAGCATTGCTAATACTTTATGAGGAGGGCCAATTCATCAACTTAAACCATTTTACCAACAATTGTCTAATGATCACATTCATATTAGCCTCGATATATAGTGATGTTAGGGGGGCGGGGCCCTTGTTGCCCCATGTCTCCGCCACTGTGCGCGCGTCTAAGAGATGAAGCGGAAGGCATGATGATGAGAGGGAGACGTCGGATATATAATTAATGTGGGTGTATTAGCTATGTAATCCTATATAGAGACGTATAGATTGATCGATGTGGACGTGGGAAAGAGGGTGGGACCTCACTAGATATATAGATTGATCAGTTTGTGTGGAAAACTAGGAAAGACCTAGCTATATACACACACACATAGAAGAACATCGATCATTGTGCATGCACGTGAGAGATAAAGAATGCCCGATATGATGGAGATGGGGAGGTGTGTGTGTGTGCATGCATGGTAGACCGACCTGAAGAAAAAGATTGCTTGTGTGCGATGGATAATGCCGACTGGTAGTGTGTGTGCATGCATGCACGAGAGAAAGTTAGTGGTACAATTATAAAGAGAAGACGATTGTGTGGGTGTAAAAGACTAGGTGAGGTCATAATCAATGTATAGTTGAATTCAAATATTTGAATAAGAGATCATGATGTTTGAAACCCATGCATGCTTGAACATAACTAAGATATGCGCGTGTGGTTTGGAAATGAGCATGTTGTACAGTATATACATGAACAAGGTCAGACTGATTTGAATTTGAGATACTGATGGCAAACATCATTTGGCCACATTGCATCCGTGCATGGACACACTATTCAAATTGGAGATGATGGGTGGCTTTCGCATCACATATCTATATCTATACCCCTATATATTATATTTTATATTTTTTATATAGTGTGCGGTTAACTTTAACTTTGAAAGATGGTCGTTGGATGAAGCCAATCCGATGATGCAGAGATGGAAATTTGAGCACTACAGGCCATTGGATATCATCAAGATTCCACCAGATTTTGCCACGTGTACAATCTAGAAGACTCCATGGTTGAACTTAAGAATAATGCACAAACCTCAAAACACAAGCACTTCTTCTTTGTTCTAGAATCTTCCGTATCATAATTGCCCAAATTTTTTTCTACAAGATTTGGCATTATTTATTTTTACTTTATGCTTTACAATGCACAATTCCATGAATCTTAAAATAGATTAGCTTTCTTATAAAAACTAGATGATTTTGAATGAAATGAACTATAAGAATTAAACGAACATCTACATCATGCATATATGACTCAAATCTTACATGCTATAATGTGGTATTTATTCATAATTTGGTTGCCAAATCTCATGCGTGCAATGCACGTGTATCTTACTAGTCTAAATGGTGTTTGTGTGTGTTGTGCATGTTAAACACATTGTACGTAGTATCATACATGGTTTAGATTCCGAACATCTGGCTAGATCATACATGTACTATGATTTGAATTCAACATAAAATGGATACATATATTTGAATTTGAGATCGTATGTACACGTAGTTTGTATTTATATAGGAATTTACTTCTCCTATATTCATGTCATGTGTTGTGAAGATAATATTTCGATGGTTGTATAACTAACCCGAGTACAATCCCATTCAAACAGGGAAAATGTACTCAAATTTAGTCCATATGCTAGACAACACACATTGTTTTTTATTGTTGAGGGAAGTGCAAATTGTTTTGGTACTGTACACGTTATGTTTATTGTCCCGATTTTTTATAGTTTTTTTGTTGTATTTGAATTCATTTCTAGTAATATAGTAAAATGGGACATGGCTATCTCTAGTGATGAGGTGCGAATTGTCTTTTTTTGGGTACACGTTAAGCTTGTTTTCCAGAAATTTCAAGTCACGCCTTGTTATGCCGAAATTTCAAGCTAGCATATCTGTCTATCGTGCTGCGAAACTCCCGCCTCTTCAACCCGCTCCTTGTTACCCCGAAATATTGAAGATATATCTTTGTCTCGCTATGCTCTGAAAACTCCCTCCATCTCAACCCGCGCCTTGCTATCCCACAATTACAACGCGCGCAAAAACTCCCACCTCCTGCGAAATCTGGACACGTGAAATGCCCGTGGTACCCCTGAACCGAAAGAACCGCCTAGCTCAAATCGGTGGGGGTACTTTCATAACTTACACCACTTTTTAGACAAGCGTGTCCCTAAGCCATGGTTCCCTACTCCCATCCCATCCGTCCACCCATTCGTACACCGAGGCCACGAAAACCCGTGAAGCCCCACACCCTCCTCCGTCTGCCACCCATCCGGAGCCTCTTCCCCGACGACGTTGTCCACAGCAACACCTCGACGTTCCTCATCCACAGTACCGGATGAGGATCCGTCGTCGATATCGTCGTCCCTCCAGTTCAGCCACCCCGTCCTCCACCTCCAAGGAGCTGCCCCGACGTTCCCCTCGTCTTTTGTGCCACCTCCATTCCCACACCACCATCTTCATCTGCACCACCGGAAGAGCATCATCATCACTGTTTCCTCGGATGAAGCTGAGGCCTAATCGGCGCCACCAAAGAGGTTGTACACTAATCGCCGCATTTTCTTCTTGATTCGATCTCACGGTGCTGCCGGCGCTCAGTCCTGAGCCGACATGGCACGACTCCATCCACGGCGGCGTCGCTGGCTACTTCCTCCATGGCGTCGCTCCCTCGGCGGCGACGTCCACATCAGTAGGAGCTGCTGCTGCTTTAGCTCTCGCTCGCGCTGCTGCTCTGCTTTTGCTCTCAGTCCCCTGCCTGGTCTGCTCTTGCTATTGCTCTTGCTCGCGCTGCTGCTCTCACTTTTGCTCTTGCTTGCGATGCTACTCCGATTTGGCTACACTTCAGTCGGCTGAATCGACTTTTGGGTCAGTTGATTTTCAGGGGTGGGGGGCTCGCCAGAGTTAAGGAAGAACCAGCTGCAGCGGGGAGGGGGGCTCACTGGAGAGGTACCCCACTATCTATCTTAGGGTTCAGGTTGGGGTCGGTGGTCGCCGACGGTGGTGGGGCAGTGGTGTGGGGATCGCCGGAGAAATAGCTCGGCACGGGGGGCTAGAGGGATGGCCGGGGCGGCGGCGGACCGACGGTGGGGAGTGGTTTCGGGGCGGGAGGGGTGGCGCACCGCCGGCCGCGGGCGGCAGAGGGCGGCGGTTTGTCCGGTGGTGGCTGGAGGCTTAGGGGGTGGAGGTTGAAGATGAACTGCTACACGACCAGCTGCCCCGGCTCTCGCACGCGCTGCTGCTACTGCTTTTCTGCTACTAGTGTGTTTAGTTTCGACAGCAAAATTCAGTTTCGACAATTAAGTTTAGTTTTGACAGTTAAATTCAGTTTTGACAGTTAAGTTCAGAGATGAGCGGCTGATGTATTTTACATCTAGCACTTTGTGGTTATGTATTTTACGTCACCTATTGGAGATGCTACTAGAATTCCACTCAGGTTAACGTTGTCCCTCTTGTCCTGCTTCAGCCTTGGCGTCGTACAACTCACCGGAGCTGCTCCAATGACCCTCCATCATAGCGGAGCAGTACCCCGGGCTCCATCGCCAGAAGCCTAAGATCTTCTTCCCCTCCTCTGACAGCCAAGTCAGCTGGAGCATCCTCACCGATCAACCCAATCACGCTGAGATCGACATGGCTTCGCCAAAGAGGTTGTACACTTGTTGCATCTCTTTTTACACTACATTATATATATATTGTCCACTGGGCACACGTAGTAATATGAAATACGATTATTTTATCTTACTATATGACAAGCAGTGAGGTACCAAGCAACTTAGCTATCTGTAATGGACTCTCTTGAACGCCATCATTATTTATCTCTGCATGTTTGAGCTATGCATTTGTCGATGGGCTTGGGAGTTGAGCTAGTAGGGCAGTGTCCTGGGTCCAAAGTAGTAGAAGTATCACAAAGACATTTTTTGAGTATAGGCTTTTCCTTGCTCAAGCCTGCATACTAGAATCGCCAGTGCTTGAAAGGAAAAGTGAAGGAAAACCATAGGAATTGGAAAGTTTCCTATGGTACTACTATTCATGCATTTAGTTCAAAGGAATGGAGCAAAGGAAAACCGTAGGATTTGTTCCTTTAGTGTCTCCTTGAAAGAAAAACTATAGGAATTTTTATTTCCACTTGTCCTCCTTTTCAAATTCCTATTCATGAAGAACAAGACTAAGAGATAGTAGCATAATAGCATTATAACCGTACATTTTCTTGTGGTTTGACTTAATCTCACCATGCTTCTTTGCATCCTGTGATCTTCCAATTCTTGTGAACCAAATACCCAAATTGGCAGAAATCATGTGTTTTTAAATTCTCTGTTTTGCACGTGCATGATACGTTTCCAACGTATCTATAATTTTTTATTGCTCCATGATATATTATCTACTGTTTTGGACATTATTGGGCTTTATTATCCACTTTTATATTATTTTTGGGACTAACCTATTAACCGGAGGTCCAGCTCAGAATTGCTGTTTTTTTGCCTCTTTTAGGGTTTCGAAGAAAAGGAATATCAAATAGAGTCCAAATGGAATGAAACCTTCGGGAACGTGATTTTCTCAACGAACAAGACCAAGGAGACTTGGACCCTACGTCAAGACACAAAAGAGGAGGCCACGAGGTAGGGGGGCGCGCCTACCCCCCAAGCGCGCCCTCCACCCTCGTGGGCCCCTGTTGCTCCACCGATGTACTCCTTCCTCCTATATATACCTACGTACCCCCAAACGATCAGATACGGAGCCAAAAACCTAATTCCACCGCCGCAACTTTCTGTATCCACGAGATCCCATCTTGGGGCCTGTTCCGGAGCTCCGCCGGAGGGGGCATCGATCACGGAGGGCTTCTACATCAACACCATAGCCTCTCTGATGAAGTGTGAGTAGTTTACCTTAGACCTACGGGTCCATAGTTATTAGCTAGATGGCTTCTTCTCTCTCTTTTTGGATCTCAATACAATGTTCTCCCCCTCTCTTGTGGAGAACTATTCGATGTAATCTTCTTTTTGCGGTGTGTTTGTTGAGACCGATGAATTGTGGGTTTATGATCAAGTCTATCTATGAACAATATTTGAATCTTCTCTGAATTCTTTTATGTATGATTGGTTATCTTTGCAAGTCTCTTCGAATTATCAGTTTGGTTTGGCCTACTAGATTGATCTTTCTTGCAATGGGAGAAGTGCTTAGCTTTGGGTTCAATCTTGCGGTGTCCTTTCCCAGTGACAGTAGGGGTAGCAAGGCACGTATTGTATTGTTGCCATCGAGGATAACAAGATGGGGTTTTCATCATATTGCATGAGTCTATCCCTCTACATCATGTCATCTTGCTTAAGGCGTTACTCTGTTTTTAACTTAATACTCTAGATGCATGTTGGATAGCGGTCGATGAGTGGAGTAATAGTAGTAGATGCAGGCAGGAGTCGGTCTACTTGTCTTGGACGTGATGCCTATATACATGATCATACCTAGATATTCTCATAACTATGCTCAATTCTGTCAATTGCTCAACAGTAATTTGTTCACCCACCGTAGAATACTTATGCTCTCGAGAGAAGCCACTAGTGAAACCTATGGCCCCCGGGTCTATCTTCATCATATTAATCTCCTACTACTTAGTTATTTCCTTTGCTTTTTTACTTTGCCTTTATTTTACTTTGCATCTTTATCACAAAAATACCAAAAATATTATCTTATCGTATCTCTCAGATCTCACTCTCGTAAGTGGCCGTGTAGGGATGACAACCCCTATTCGCGTTGGTTGCGAGGATTTATTTGTTTTGTGCCGGTACGAGGGACTCGCGCGTAGCCTCCTACTGGATTGATACCTTGGTTCTCAAAAACTGAGGGAAATAATTACGCTACTTTGCTGCATCATCCCTTCCTCTTCGGGGAAAACCAACGCAGTGCTCAAGAGGTAGCAGTGCATTCCTATCCTATTCATGTCTATTTCCTATCCCTGTATTGTTAGAATCCTCAAATTCAAACAAGCCCTTACACAATTACTTCTGTTATAGATATGTGTCAAAGAAAACCTTGTGTGGTTTGTCCTGTTCCTGCTGCGATGTGTTCCACCCCAGCTCATCTGCTCCAACGACGGAATGGTTCACCTCAACAGGGATCCGCTGTCCAGACTGTCTTTCGCCGCCTCAGATCTTCTTCCCCGTCGTCGGCTACCACGACAACTACATTACCATCATCAACTGAGCAGATGACCTTGAGGACTACACGGGTCCGCAAGAGTGGTCACACTCTTCCGTGTCTTCTTACGTTATGCATCGCTTAATATGATGACATGCTACTTTATCATCGTGTTCATCTATTAGACTCCGAGTCAGGTCCAAACTAATGCTGAAACTTGAGTTTTTAAATGGCTAGGGGGTACATATTGGGGCAGCATTCAGTACTATCTGTCTACAATCTGGTTAATCTCGGGTGTCTACTATGAGTTTCATGGGTGCACACAAACATTAAAGGAGCCATTATCTGTATTTTTTAACTAAAGCTATTATCTGCCTGCTATCATGGTTTTGGGTCTATCCACAGTTTGCTACCATCACTCTGGATTTGTGCATGCACTCCTTACATAATCTCACTATGTTTTATACCTATGCATGTCAGTTATTGTACACAATGGAATTGAACATGTAGAGCAAAAGAGACGAGCCTTGCGTGGCAATAAAATTTCATGCAGATGTCGCTCCATGGTGGGCGCAAAGGCAGCCCCCCCTCCACCCATTTCGGATTGTAATCAAGAGGAAGATAACTGTTCTGAGGGGGATTCGGAAGGAGAAGACCACTCCTATTTACCCCCGAGGTCTTCGCTCTAACTTGGCATGCTGATGTTGGTAATATCATGCATATGGTGCCTTGCATTACTTATTTATACATCAAATATGTCATCTGCTTAGTTTAGACATGCTTTGTGTGAATGCCATCTATTTAGTTTCTTTATCGTATATGTGAATCATGCAATGCCATCTTGTTTAGCCAGGCATCATATATGTGAATTTTGCAATGCCACCCTGGTTAGCCAGTTAACTTCTATGTGAATAATATCATGCCATCATTTTTTTATTACGTGTTAAATTTGTGAAATTTTTTAGTACATTCAATTACTCTTCCTGTGCATCAGCCATTCGGCACGGTCATGGAAAAATCTGGAGTGGAAGCAAGGTCTTCAGAGCAGACAATGCTATCTGACGAAGCGCATGTCTTGCTGGTTACGGATAGCTCCTCAGAGGAGGATTCAGAGATAGATGACCAGTCCTATCCCCCCCAAGGTGCATGCTCTAACTTGGTAGGGTTATGTTGCTCATATCGTGTGTATGGTATCTTGCATTGCTATGTCATTTGCTTAGTTTAGACATGCTTTGTGTGAATGCCACCTGTTTAGTGTCTAATTACCATATATGTGAATTATGCAATGCCATCTTGTTGCAAGACATTATATATGTGAATTATGCAATGCTATCTTGTTGCAAGGCATTATATATGTGAATTATGCAATGCCATGTTGTTTAGCCAAGCGTCATATATGTGAATTATATCATGTCGTCCTTTTTTTATATTTCTCATTGCATTTGTCAACAATGTTTGTATATTCAACTGCTCTTCCTGTGCATCCGCCATTTGAATTGGTGATGGAGAAATCTGGAGTGAAAACAAGGTCTTTAGAGCAGATAATGCTACATGCTGAAGCAGATATCTTGCTGGTTACAGATAGCTTTCAGAGTAGGATTTAGAGGCAGATGACCAGTCCTATTATCCCCCTGAGGTGTATGCTCAAACTTGGCAGGGTTATATTACTCATATCATGCATATGTTGTATTGCAATGCTTAGTTTTTACATCATATACACAATATTGAATGTCATCTCCTTAGTTGACACATCATATATGTGATTGCCCTCTGCTCACTTGCTTAGTATATAAATCATATATTTGAATTATATCATGCCATGATATTTACGAAGACATCATGTATTTGAATTATGGCATGCCAACCCATTTTCTAAAGACATAATATAGTTATATCATCTCATCCTGTTTACATAGTCATCATATTTTGAATTATGTCATTCTATCCGCGAATTATATCATGCCATCATGTTTCCATCAATGGCATGTTTGTGATTTATGGCATGCCAACCACTTTAATAGAAACATCATATAGTTATATCATGTCATCCTGTTTACATAGTCATCATATTTTGAAGTATGTCATCCTATCATGTTTAGTTAGCCATCATACATGTGAAATTGTGTCATGCTATCCTGTTAAATTAGCCATCATATATGTGAAATTATGTCATGCTATTCTGTTTGGTTAGACAACATAAATGTGAATTATTTCATGCCCTGTTTTCTTCCATACTATCCATTGCACATGTCTATCTTACAATGTATGTACATTCAATTACTTTTCTTGTTTATCAGCCATTTCAATTGGAGGGGGTGATGGCAGTATCTTGGGAGTAAAAACATAGTCTTTAGAAAAGATCGTGCTACTTGTCGATGCAGATAGAACCATGATTGTACTTGCCCAAGAACCAACCCCACCACACATAACCCAGACTCACCCAGATTGTACCCCTACCCAGTTGGACAGAGAACCAGCTACACCCCTTCTAACCCCAACCCCAGCAGATAGTAACCCAGTTCCACTTGACACAACACCGTCTCCACCACAGAGCACCCAAACATGAGCAGTTAGTAAGGCAACTGCAGTGCCCAAAGAACGAGGACCACCACTCCGAACCCCAAGTCAACGCTTAAAGCAGAAGAAGAATTGTTCTCAGGTCAGGTTCCGTAGCTATGGTTCATACTACTCTGCTCTTTCATCACTGTATTTACTCATACCAACTAATTTCAAATTTGAAGGATGCAATTGAAACTCCAATGGCGCAACAGGTATGTTTTAAACCTGTTTCTTTAACGTGTTTGCTGTTGTAACTTGCTCTATATTGATTTCAGTTTCAATTGAATATACAGTTATGTTCTCATGCCATGCACATTACAAGTGTTGTTATTGCTGTGTAGTTTCCCACACTTATATTCTGTCTATGCTGCTTTGTCTTAAATAGATATGATTCGAACTGTCTATATCTTGATTTGGCAACATAAACTAGAATGATATAGACCAAACAGTGACCATACTACACAAATATATGTTTCTTTCATGTTGTTATCCTGTCCACCTTACTACTGAACTGGTTTACCAAAATGAGTTTCATATACAACATGGTAAACCTGTGATGTGTTTGTTTGTTTCTCTTTTAGAACGCGGATAAAATATTGGAGAAGAGTACCCCGTTATGCAATGGTAAAGGAAGTAATGCACATAAGGTTCAAGATAGTGAGACATCCCTGTTGGTATCCAAGAAAGCTGATAAAAACTATATTGAAGACACTGAGACAACCCCAAAGTCCTGTCTTGATATAGTGTTCGAGTTACTGGCTACTGCTGCTGGCACTAGCTCTTCGAACTCGCCGCCTGAATCAGTTTGGCATCTTGAGCCTCAACTTCAAGTTGAAAGACATCGATCAGATGTTATGCGACAGGAAGCCGAAGGACTGAGGAAGTCCCTGCAGAATTCAGATGCATACTTTCTGGTGCAACAGCAAGTGCTGGAGGATTTAAGCGCCAAACAAGATAAAGTTAATAAGCTTGCTAAGCATCTTGCCAGCACTATGGGTACCCAGGATATTGTTTCTTGAGCTCTTTTGAAGTAGTTTCAGTTCTGGACTTGTTTTGTTGTGGCGTTTATTTGCACTGGTCGCCAACTTTGACAACCAGTGTATATGATATGCTGTTTTGTTCCCTATATTTGCACTGGTGGCGAACTTTGATGCCCAGTGGATGTAATATGTGTAATAGCCATCATAGCCTAGCGTAAGTTGTTTGCTTATTTATTTCCTTGTTTTCTTGTTTATTTGTTTGCTTGTAGTCAGTGCAGTTCTTTTTCTGCAGTTTGCTAGTGGCCACAATAACCTATTTTTTTAAACTAGGCCACAATAATCATGGGCTACATATTTACTGTAGTTACCATGGGCCTCCTATGGGTCGTAGAAACAATGGTCCTTCTAAGGGCCGTTTAAACAATGGGCCTTCTATGGGCCATAGCATCAACGGGGCTTCTACGGGCCGTATGATCGATCGACCAAACATGGGCCAATAACAGACCACATCATGGGCCGTAAACGGGCTAGGTTTGGAAACGTCCGTTCATGGGCCAACAATAACGGGCCGTTGTTAATCGGCCGTATTTGATGACGCTAGGAAAACGGCCCAGCGGATTAATGGGCTGCAAACGGGCCGATTGTAGCCACAGGCTGAATTTGGCCCACAAGCAGAAAAGGCCAATAACGGGTCGTAAGTAACCGAATGCTGGAAATGAGCCCAAGAATAAATGGGCCCTAAGAAGGCCGAAAGATAACACGGGTTGGAAACGGCCCAATGGATAATGGGCTGTTAACGGGTATAAAGCGGTATACTGTTCATTGCGGGCCAAATTCACCAGGGGCCGTTAATGGGCCAAGAGTTACAAACGGCCTTGTATGGGCCGAAAGACATCATGGGCCATACATGGGCCGGAAGTTACAACGGGCTGGAATCATATTGGACGTCACAGATGAAGCTACTGGGCTTAATTTCGATAGGCTGTAACGGGCTGTGAGTTAGCGGGCCGTAAATGGGCTATATACGAACAAGCCGTCAACAGGCTTTCCGTGGGCCGACTCGTTACCTTTTGACCAAGTCAAATGGGATGGCCTTTTCGCCAGAATGGGCCTCTGTTGGGCCATGCCACATGTCGACGTATCATAGGCGCCTCCTGTCGAATGAATGGATAACATCTGTCCCAACAGTGAGCCAACATGTGTTTCGGGCTATTAGCAGGTTATCGGATTCAAAACTGGACTCGATAGCTTAACGGCGACCCGTTGCGATGGATGCCACGTGTCGGTCACCCTTGACGAAATCACTTCCATGATGCGCCATTTATCGTCATGGAAGTGGACACTTCCGTGATGATAATTTTGGTAATGTCATGGAACATTTCTACGATAGCACATGTATGACTATCTTAATTCTGTCATAAAATTGTTATGGATGTACATGCATGACAGAAAACGTGACCTACTTTGAAAAACATGTATCATCACGGAAGTGTATTTTTTTATAGTGAAAGGTCCCTCCTATATATACTAGCACTTAAAGATTTTGCAGTTTCTTCTCTTCTTCCTCTACTTCGACCTCTGCTTCAACGACATCACCGCCGCCCCCCGTCGCGCGCCATCACCGTCGCCGCCCCCGTCGCACGCCGTCGCCATCCCCATCACCGCCCCAGCCTGTCGCCACCCCCCGTCGCCTCGCCTCGGGCGTCGCCCCGCTGTGAGACCCCTTGCCGCCATGGCCGCTCTCATCCCATCGAGCCCACACACACAGTACACACACACACACATTTTCTTAATTTTTTTTATGTTTTTCTCTTTTTTTAGTTTTTTATACTTTTAGTTATAGAAATGTTAGATGAATTAGATATATATAAATGTTAGATTAATGTCAAAGTTTTAGATGAATTAGATTAATGTCAAATGTTAGATGAATTAGCTAGATATATTAATGTTAGATGAATTAGATTTTTATACTTTTAGTTAGATGAACTAGATATATTAGTGTTAGATGAATTAATTTTTTATACTTTTGTCAAATGTTAGATGAATTAGCTAGATACATTAATGTTAGATGAATTAGCTAGATATCATATGTCAAAGTTTGATCATATGTCAAATTTTGAATTTTGACATATGCAACATTTGATCATATGTCAAAGTTTGATCATATGTTAAAGTTTGAATTTTGACGTATGCAACATTTGATCATATGTCAAAGTTTGAATTTTGACATATGCAACATTTGATCATATGTCAAACTTTGAATTTTGACATATGCAACATTTAATAAGGGATTTATCAAGAATTCCCCCATTAATAAGAGATTTATCAAGAATGCCCCTATTATGGATGTGCATAATTAAGTTGATCCATATTTTTCCTGATCTCATATATGCTTCTATATGTGCACGTTCTCTTGTGTCAAAGTATTGAAGAAATCCATGGTTTCATCATTAGGTGGAAGTAACAGGTGCATGATGGTACGAAGCTCTCCAAAGTTATTTTGGGACAGAGTCTTGATAGGATAATTCGCTTTTTGGTACGAAGTTTAGCAAAGGCTTTCCAAATAGCGATATTCGGAAGGCTCTTGCTGAACTTCGTACCAAAAAGTGAATTATCCTATCTGGGACTCCATTCCAAAACAACTTTGGAGAGCTTCATACCATCATGCGCTTGTTACTTCCGGCTAATGATGAAGCCATGGTTTTCTTAAATCCTTTGACACTAGACAACTGGACATATACAAGGGTAGATGAGATCAGGAAAAATTTGCACCATTTTCTGCACATCCAGGAAGGCACCATTTTGTTAAATCCCTTAAAGGTTAAGAGAATCCATTATGATTCTGAATCCTATTCCTATAGCCAGGGACTAAAGGTTTGCCTCATATATAAGAAATCACAATCCAATCATTTAAAAAATGTTACATTTGCATATAGAATTTGGATATAGAATTTGTTCTCAATGTCAATGTTGCCCGGTACGCATCCTCGTTGTTGACCCGTTCACGAAGACGTCCTACTTCAGAGGAGCCATGTCCGGGACTGGGCTCCGCCGAGCTGGCACTGGGAGGTGCTACCTTCAGGGGCGTGCCGCTTGGTGAGGAACCCGGCCCCGGGTCCTGTCGTCGACCCGGAGCTCATTTGGTGGCGTTCGCGTGGGCCACTTTTGGTGTGGAGGGAGCCGACCACGCCGGAGGTGGCACGTCGCCGTGTCAGGGAGGAGGACAAGCATGTTCATCGCTACATGGCTGTGTTGGACGTCACGTTCTCCAATACATGGCAAGTTCTTCATGGATCTCACCCGAGCTATGATCCTGTGATGGTTCCTTCTCTTTGGGTGTCCACCGCCCGCGCCTCAGGAACCGCAAGTGAACTAGATTATTCAATAGTATTCGATCTGTATTAGCTAGCTAGTGATGTATTCGATAATATTCGAGATTATATTATCTGATAATATTCGAGACGATGTATTCATGATTATATTCGATCATGCATATTAATTATTTGTATTATTCGAGATGCATATTATGTACTATGATTCAGTTTTTCCTTATTGATTGCATGCATGCATTCTAATTTGAATACTAAATTGTTTTATATTTCTTAAGGATGAGCTAAATAAAAGCTATGGACAGTACCGGCAGAGAAGGAGAGGAGGCCCTGTTCAACATCATACGCTCATCCCCTCGCCCAGATTAGTTTGAAGAAGATGACGGCTCGCAATATCTGAACCCTATCGGTGAGGGTATGATATTTGATGAAGACGAACGAATAGATGAAGTCGAGAACTATGATGATGAAGAAAATGTTGTTCTCAAAATAACAAAGACTGGTGAGGTATATTTATATAAGCAGGCATCTGGTGATCATCACATGTTTTAATTGATTTGTATGTATATTAACGAATCGATCTTTCTTCTTTCAGCCCTCCGGATCGAGCAAATCTTCTACAGGTAGCAGGACAGTGTGAGGCCCAGCCAAAAAGTTGAAGGATGGCGTAAAGTACAACATCGATGCCATCAAACCTAATGGCGAAGCGCGCAAGCCTAAGAAGAATGTAGGAAAGTTCATTCGTCAGTGTGGAGTTCTTGTGAAGGACCAAATCCCGATCTCCATTCAAGAATGGAAAAAAGGCAGCAAAGGAATGTCTAAATCTTACTTTTGTTGACCAAAGAGCAAAAGATCGGCTTTGGGAATCTCTCATGTCACATTTGACCCTACCAGATCATTTCACAGATGCAGATGTGGAGAAAGTCAAGAACACTGCTCTTAGGAAGATGGCGATAGCATTCAACAACCACAAGAAAAGTATATGGAAAAATTACGTCGAAGGAGGAAAGAAGACTCCAAAATTCAAGGGAACACTAGAGAAGGCAAGAGATCACTGGGACGCTTTCATGAAATTCAAGGAATTGGAAGTAGCTCAGGAACGGTCGAGAATAAACAAGATCAATGCCGCGAAAAAGATATGGCACCGTAAGCTGGGGCCAGGTGGCTACGAAGTGGCCCGGCCTAAGTGGGGTCACGCTGAGAAACAGATGTTGGATGCAGGGGTCTCTCCAGTTACATTGAGCTGGCCCCCCAAGTCCAGGACTTGGTTCTATGCGCATGGGGGGACGTTGGACCCAAAGACGGGCGAGGTTTTGGAGCGGGCAAGTCTTAAAGGAGCCGACCTCAATTTAATTGTTGCAATAGAAGAGGCTCAAACGGGGGTGTTCACGCCCAACAGAGAACGACGAGCTAACGTGCGCCCTGAAGAACCCTGAACACCCGGGAAGAACACGAGGAGAAGGCGTTGTTCCATGGTTTGAGGGGTTTGTGGACTGGAACGCCGACTACAGAAGCCGTGCAAGAAAGAAGATGCAGGAGGAGAAGAAGAGGAAGCTGGAGGAGGAGAGGAAGCAGGAAGCAGAACGCCTTCGCATAGTAGAAACAAAGCACGCGGAGTTGGCACTTGCTTTCCAGCGGCAGCAGCAGCAGATCAACTCACTTAGCTAGGAAAGGGGGTCTCAGCAGCGGCAACATGTAGCGGATCCAACATTGGATAGCACCATCCCATCCATGCCAAGAAGTAGTGTGGGTTCCGCCCCGGGCGATGAGGCACTGCTAGATAGATACCCTGTGGATGACATCATGGATAACACTAATTGTGAGCTACACTTTAAAATGAAGAACATATCCATGAAGGTGGTGGATGGTGTTGCTTATACAAATCCCCCAGAAGCTACCTTCCATTGCAATCCGATTCCAACTAGCTATGCTCGTGTCACGGTTGATGAAGTGGTGGCACAATATTCGGTGCTAGAGCTTGACATTCCTGGAGGTGACGACGAGCGCACACTGGGAGATTCCATACATCGTATCATTCTATTGAGAAAGGATTGCAATGTGTTTCCAAGGCCACCGACACCGCATCAGCCGGCTCCTCCTCCAAGTCTGCCACCGCGTCAGCAGACTCCCGCTTCTCCAAGTCAGCCACCGCCTCAGCAGACTCCTGCTCCTCCAAGTCCGCCAACGCGTCAGGACCCTCCTCCTCCTAGTCCGGTAGCGCGTCAACCCACTCCTCCTCCAAGTCTAGCACCACGTCAGCCCAGTCCTCCTCCTCCAAGTCAGGCACGGCGTCAGCCGTCTCCGCCGCCTTAGCGGGCTCCGCCGCCTAAGCAACAGCGGAAGAGAGCCACCGCGGCTACGGCGGCTAGCGGTACAAGTACAGGAGGCAAGAGATACCAATTTGGTCCAAGCCACAAGCCTTTTCCCAAGAGGCCTTACGACCTGACCGAGGAGGAAAACAAAGGCAAAGTGCAAGCCCAACTGACGGCCCATTTTGGACCGAAACCGCCACCGCCGCTAAAGGAGCATGTACTTGAGCATGTCGTTGACCACTTTATTCATATGGCTGAACCACCAGCTCCTAAGCATAGGGACTCAGACTATGAGCGCCAAATCAAGCACACAAAAATGAGTCGAGCTCAAGCTCCAGCCAAGCAGCTGCCAAAAAAGCGAGAAAACTATTCCCCAGCTGGGAGAACATGCAGTGCAATCGATCCCCCCGCTCATTGTACCAACACATGTGAATACCGGCGCCGATCAACTGGTAATAATTGATGATCATAGAAGGCAGGCTGAACAGATCGGATGCACTATAGAACAACTCCTAGGCATCGAGCCCATGGAAAAGTTTACAGAGCAGCAACTAAAACGGAAATATGCCCGCGGCCAACCTCTGGTGAAGCCTAAGGAGGTCAAGCTTCTATCAACGAGAATGTATCAATTGCATGAATGGTACATGAAAGAAGCCAAGACTACAGAAGGGGGTCGAGAAGAGGTGTCTAGAGGGGGGGTGATTAGACACTAAGTAGCAAAAGTTGCAGTTTTTAATTTCTTTACATTGAAGTGGAGTTTTGGCACAAGTTTAACAAACACAATACATTTCAAGCAAGCATGCAAAGAGTATATGAGCATGGAAAGGGAAGGGTTTGGAGAATTCAAATGCAATTGGAGACACGGATGTTTTTGTCGTGGTTTCGATAGGTGGTGCTATCGTACATCCACGTTGATGGAGACTTCAACCCATGAAGGGTAACGGTTGCGCGAGTCCACGGAGGGCTCCACCCACGAAGGGTCCACGAAGAAGCAACCTTGTCTATCCCATCATGGCCATCGCCCATGAAGGACTTGCCTCACTAGTGGTAGATCTTCACGAAGTAGGCGATCTCCTTGCCCTTACAAACTCCTTGGTTCAACTCCACAATCTTGTCGGAGGCTCCCAAGTGACACCTAGCCAATCTAGGAGACACCACTCTCCAAGAAGTAACAAATGGTGTGTTGATGATGAACTCCTTACTCTTGTGCTTCAAATGATAGTATCCCCAACACTCAACTCTCTCTCTCACAGGATATGGATTTGGTGGAAAGAAGATTTCAGTGGAAAACAACTTGGGGAAGGCTAGAGATCAAGATTCATATGGTGGGGATGGAATATCTTGGCCTCAACACATGAGTAGGTGGTTCTCTCTCAGAAAATGTGTATTGGAAGTGTAGCTATGTTCTAATGGGTCTCTCCACGAATGAAGAGTGGGTGGAGGGGTATATATAGCCTCCACACAAAATCTAACCGTTACACACAATTTACCAATCTCGGTGAGACCGAATTGAGAAACTCGGTCGGACCGATTTAGCAAACCTACTGACCGTTAGGATTTTTGGTGGGACTGAGATGCAACTCGGTAGGACCGATATGGTTAGGGTTAGGGCATAACGTAATCTCGGTGAGACCGATTACACAAACTCGGTGGGACCGATTTTGGTAATAAGCTAACCAGAGAGTTGGTCAGGCAAACTTGGTGAGACCGATTACACAAACTCGATGGGACCGATTTTGGTAATAAGCTAACCAGAAAGTTTGCATTGTAATCTCGGTAGTACCGATTGCGCAATCTCGGTGGGACCGATTTGGGTAATGGACATACACAGAGAGATTACAATCCCATCTCGGTGAGACCGAGATCCCTATCAGTGAAACCAATTTGCCTAGGGTTTGTGGTAGTGGCTATGACATCTGAACTCGGTGGCGCCGGATAGAAAGAATCGCTGGGTCCGAGTTTGACTTTTGGTTTAGGTCATATGTGGATGTGGGAAGGTAGTTGAAGGTTTTGGAGCATATCACTAAGCACTATGAAGCAAGAACCTCATCAAGCAACACCTCATCCCCTCTTGCTAGTATTGGCTTTTCCTATAGACTCAATGTGATCTTGGATCACTAAAATAGAAAATGTAGAGTCTTGATCTTGAAGCTTGAGCTAATCCTTTGTCATTAGCATCTTGAAGGGGTTCCACATCCTTTAGTCCATGCCACTTAATTTGTTGAACTTGTCTGAAACATACTAGGTAAAAGTATTAGTCCAACAAGAGATATGTTGTCATTAATTATCAAAATCACCCAGGGAGCACTTGTGCTTTCAATCTCCCCCTTTTTGGTAATTGATAGCAACATACACCAAAGCTTTAGATAAAGATATAGAGAATTGCAAGTAAAGCTTTGGAAAGACATGTAACAAGCATAAGCTCCCCCTACATGTATGCAATCATGTGAATATGGAATGTAGAAGCATGTGAGAGCATAACCATGACAGGGTAGCAATGTGTTACATGTATCTTGGCTATATGCATCAGGGAAAAAGACATGAATATGGGAAATGTACCTTCATGCCCATGAGTCCTTCTTGCAAACAGTATGTACATCAGCAAGAATTTCTCATACACATGACTATGATGCATATACTTACCTTGTGGTCTTGAGTTGGCTAGGATGGGATGAGCCTGCGTAAACAAGGTTAGATAACACAGATGCACCCACTAGCTAGAGCAAACAAACGAAACCACAAGAGTACCAAGACTGGGATGACATGTAGAGTGAGTACACTGTACCATAATAGATATTCACATGTCCCCAAAGAGAAAGATATGCAATGAATTTAATAAATTTCTTTCCCTTGGATGTCTTGCTCCCCCTGAATCTAGCATGGGATACTGGGAGAAGATAGGGAACAGAAAAACAGAGCTCAAAGAAACAAATGAACGGAGCTAATGCAAATAAGCACATATGAACATGTCTTTCCCCCAAGAAGACATGTGGCATCTCTCCTCTTGAACATCAAGCATCTGGGATCCTTGAAGATTACTCTTTCCTAGAGTATTCCCTCCCCCTAGAGATCTCTCCCCCTAGAGATATGATTAAGCTTTGATGTGATCTCTCTCTCCCCCTTTGACATCAATTTCCAATAAGGGTCTTCTGGAATTTGTTGTGAATGGGTTCGGTCCTTGAATCACAGTACAAAGCATTAAGGTAAATGTGATGCTTGTAGAGGACAAGATTCATTGAGTGGAGCTGGATCAAGAATAAAGCAGGAATAAATGGCAAAATGTTTTTCCTGTAGTGAAATCGGTGTCACCGAGTTGTATGCTTCGGTTGCTCCGAAAATCTTTGGCTAGACCGGAGACATGAAACCGGTGGAACCGAGTTCATCACAGAGAAAAACACTTGTCACCTCAGCTCACTGGACAGATAAGATCTCACAAAGATATGCAATGAATTAGAAGCAGAAAATGCAGAACAAAAAGCAAAGAAAAGAAACTAAAAGATCTAGATGAAGTTTTTTTTGAAAGGGGAAACAAATATGCATGAGACAAATGCAAGAACACAGAAAAGAACACAAGAGAACTTCATCTAGAGTTGGGCGGTGACAAAGTCACCTATGTTAGAGTATATTGACTTAGGAGTCAAGTGAGATCACTTGATCATAGGTCGTACTCATCGTTTAAGCTCAAAATGGGGTTACCATTTTTCGTTTAAGTATCTTGATGTATTCACATCTTGTCGAGTTGCTTTGACTCATGACTTGGAGTAAAGCTACTCTAAGATGGAATAACATACCTTGGGTGGCGGTGTTGATCTTGATCATGTAGTTGAACTTGTGTGGGTTGCTCAAGGTTGATGTAGCCCATCAAGAGTTGGGAGCACCCTTTGGATTTTGAGTTCATCTACCTACATGGGTTAGTTTTCGCAAGGAAGAGCACTTGTGTATCCAACATGACAATCATGAAGCTCAACATAGAATTTGTCAAAGGATATGTTTGAAAGGTTTCGTGCTTCCTTGTCATCAACCACCATTGTGTAGAGACTTGGTGATGTAGAGATTGCTCAAGATGTGAGTGAGTTGCAATCTCATAGAATTAGATTCATCCAAGTACCTACAAGGGTTAGATAACATGCAAGATGCAAATTTTCAAGACATAAGATAATCATCATAGGAGAAATATCAAGTGATTAGTCGTAAGCTCAAGTCTTGCATGTATCCAATGGAGTTCCTACTCCAAGTTTGAAGCATCAATGATGTTCAATTCACCTCTTAACCTGCAAAACACTTTCTCATCAAGTGGTTTAGTGAATATATCCGCTAATTGCTTATCGGTGCGAACATGCTTAAGGTTTATGTCACCCTTAGCAACGTGATCTCGAATGAAATGATGACGAACTTCAATATGCTTAGTTCGAGAGTGTTGCACGGGATTGTGAGCAATCTTGATAGCACTTTCATTGTCACAAAGTAATGGAACATGTTTCACATATATCCCATAATCTTTAAGAGTTTGGGTCATCCAGAGTAATTGAGCACAACATGAACCAGCGGCAATGTATTCCGCTTCGGCGGTGGATAAGGATACCGAGTTTTGTTTCTTGGAAGACCAAGACACAAGAGATCTACCAAGGAATTGACAAGTACCGAAGTGGACTTTCTATCAACCTTGTCACCGGCATAGTCCGAGTTGGAGTAGCCAACAAGATCAAAGGAAGCCCCCTTTGGATACCAAATGCCAAAATTTGGTGTATGTATTAAGTATCTCACTATCCTCTTCACGGCCTTAAGATGACATTCCTTAGGAGCAGCTTGATATCGTGCACACATGCACACACTTAGCATGATATCGGGACGTGAAGCACATAGATATAACAATGAACCAATCATAGAGCGGTAAACTTTTTGATCAACCGGTTCACCATCTTTGGTCAAATCAAGATGTCCACTAGTAGGCATGGGTGTAGTCATACCTTTGCATTCTTGCATATTGAACTTCTTGAATAAGTCCTTGGTGTACTTCGTTTGAGAGACAAAGGTGCCTTCCTTGGTTTGCTTGATTTGCAAACCAAGAAAGAATTTGAGTTCACTCATCATAGACATCTCAAACTTCTCTGACATTAGCTTCCCAAACTTTTCACTAAAATGAAGGTTAGTTGATCCAAATATAATATCATCAACATAAATTTGGCATACAAATAGTTCTCCATTAACCCTTTTAGTAAAAAGAGTAGAATCTATTTTTCCAATTTCAAAGCCTTTTTCAATAAGGAACTTGGTCAAGCATTTATACCATGCTCTAGGAGCTTGTTTAAGACCATAAAGGGCTTTGTGAAGTTTGTAGACATGATTAGGTTTCTTAGGATTGACAAAGCCGGGAGGTTGCTTAACATAAACTTCCTCCTCAATTTCACCATTTAGAAAAGCACTTTTAATGTCCATTTGGTACAAACTGATATCATGGTGATTAGCATAAGCAAGTAAGATGCGAATGGACTCAAGTCTAGCAACGGGAGCATATGTCTCACCATAGTCCATACCTTCGACTTGTGTGTAGCCTTGGGCGACGAGACGTGCTTTGTTGCGAACCACTTGTCCATCTTCATCTTGCTTGTTGCGAAACACCCATTTGGTACCGATGATGTTGTGGTTGTTGTCGGGCTTCTCGACCAATGTCCACACTTGATTTCTCTCAAAGTTGTGTAGCTCTTCATGCATAGCGTTTATCCAGTCCGGATCCTCCAATGCTTCTTCAACCTTCATAGGTTCAATGCTAGAGATGAATGAGTAATGTTCACAAAAGTTAGCCAAACGAGTTTTAGAGCGAGTGATTCTCCCGGTTTGGATATCATTGTAGATTTGCTCCACGGGATGATCTTTAGCAATTCTTGCTCGAACTCGTGAAAGCTTTTGCTTGGGTCTTGGTTGAACATCTTCTTCATCTTGTTCTTCTTCTTGGCCTTCTTCATTGTTAGCGTTGTCGTTCTCTTGTCGTGGTGGAGAAGGAGGTTGTTGACGTTCGTCTTGGTGCACTTCCTCGTTTTCTTCATCTTGGTGTGTCCCACTCGTGGATGCTTCCGTATCAACTCTTGGTTCACCTTGTCGTGAGGTAGAAGCTTCCACTTGGACGGACGAGGTACTCTCCTTTATCTCCGTTGGACGAATCTTACCAATAGACAAGTCTTGGATTGCTTCCGAGGGATCTTTGTCTCCTACATCAATTGGCAATTGCTCTACTTGCGAGCCGTTAGATTCATCAAACTTCACATCTACCGTTTCTTCAACCTTTCGGGTGAAATTGTTGTAGACACGGTATGTGTGAGAGTTTGAGCCATAACCAAGTAGGAAACCTTCATGAGACTTAGGAGCAAATTTAGAACGACGATGCTTATCAAGAATGTAGCACTTTGAGCCGAATACTCGAAAGTATCCAACTTGGGGTTTGTTACCGGTGAGGAGCTCGTATGCCGTCTTGCCGAGTAGCTTGTGAAGATACAAGCGATTTGTTGCATGACAAGCTGTCTCAACCGCTTCCGCCCAAAAGTGTTTTGGCGTCTTGTACTCATCAAGCATCGTTCTTGCCATCTCGATAAGAGTCCGGTTCTTCCTCTCAACGACTCCATTTTGTTGAGGTGTGTACGTAGCCGAGAACTCATGTGTAATCCCTTCTTCGTCAAGAAAGGTGTCCACATTTGCGTTCTTGAACTCCGTTCCGTTGTCGCTCCGAACCTTCTTGATCTTCACGTCAAATTGATTTTGGGCCTTCCTAGCAAAGTTTTTGAAGATCTTTTGGACCTGCGATTTGTCATCAAGAAAGAATACCCACGTAAATCTTGAAAAATCATCAACTATGACTAGACCAAATGAGTTACCACCGAGACTCTTGTAGGCATTTGGACCAAAGAGATCCATGTGAAGTAGCTCGAGTGGTCTTCTTGTGGTCATGATGTTCTTAGCGCGATGACTTCCTCCAACTTGTTTCCCTGCTTGACAAGCACTACAAAGTCTATCCTTGTCAAATATGACATCGTTAACGCCAAGGATATGATTTCCTTTAATGAGTTTGTCAAGGTTTCGCATGCCCACATGGCCTAGCCTTCTATGCCACAACCAGCCTTTAGAAGATTTAGCAATTAAGCAAGTTCTAGGTTGAGCCTTTTTAGTGAAATCAACAATGTAAAGATCTCCTCTACGTATACCGGTAAAGACATTTTATGATTATCTCTACGAAACACTTGGCAGTCTACTTCAGTAAATAGGACATTGAAACCGAAATCAGCAAGTCTAGATACTGAAAGTAAGTTGTAGCCAAGAGATTCAACGAGCATGGCATTTTGTATGGAGCTATCATGTGAGATGGCCACCTTACCAAGGCCAACCACCTTACCCTTTGAATTATCACCAAAAGTGACATACTTTCGAGGGTTGTCGTTTCCAGCAAGCTCACGGAACATGTCTTTATCTCCGGTCATATGATCAGTACATCCACTATCAAGGACCCATTCCTTTCCTCCAGCCATGTAGCCGCGAAGATTTGCCATAAGACCAAAGTGTCTCATCGCATCATCGAGATCATAGTCACTATCATCATCCTCATCATAGTATCCATTTTCAACATCATTTTGTGATTGATCAATTCCTAGAGAGGGTAATTCATTAGACAAATGATCATTTCTATAGTTATCTTTATGAATTCTAATAGCTCTGGAAATGATATTGCTAATGATTCCAACATCTCCTTTGGCACTCGTAAGATTAGTAAGCTCAAATAAGCAGTCACCAAATTTGGGATCATTGGAACTCATCTTAATCAAGGCAATAGACTTATGGAGGATTTCATCTAGATCTTTCAAGGAATAATTTGGAAAGAGTTCCTCAAGAAATTTCCATATGGTGTAGGCACACTTAAGAGTAGGCAAACATCCAATCAAGTTTCTAGGCAAGCCTCTAGTGATAAGATTAACAGTTCTAAGATTGCAAATCATGTCAATTGACTCATCAAGGGTAGGATGCATGGGATCAACATGAGGTGCACAAGGGCTAGCAATATACTTGCTCAAATGATATTCATTGAAAATCTCAAGCATTTCATTTTTCCAATCATGAAAATATTCTCCATCAAGAATAGGCACTCTACGTCTAAGACTCCCCAAAGTAGACTCATCCATCTTCCTCCAATGGAGTTTAAACCAAGGCAATGGAGACCAAAGCTCTGATACCAATTGAAGAGGATCGAGAAGAGGTGTCTAGAGGGGGTGATTAGACACTAAGTAGCAAAAGTTGCAGTTTTTAATTTCTTTAAGTTGAAGTGGAGTTTTGGCACAAGTTTAACAAACACAATACATTTCAAGCAAGCATGCAAAGAGTATATGAGCAGCGGAAAGTAAAGCATGCAACTTGCAAGAATGTAAAGGGAAGTGTTTGGAGAATTCAACTGCAATTTGAGACACGGATGTTTTTGTCGTGGTTCCGATAGGTGGTGCTATCGTACATCCACGTTGATGGAGACTTCAACCCACGAAGGGTAACGGTTGCGCGAGTCCATGGAGGGCTCTACCCACGAAGGGTCCACGAAGAAGAAACCTTGTCTATCCCATCATGGCCATCGCCCACGAAGGACTTGCCTCACTAGCGGTAGATCTTCACGAAGTAGGCGATCTCCTTACCCTTACGAACTCCTTGGTTCAACTCCACAATCTTGTCGGAGGCTCCCAAGTGACACCTAGCCAATCTAGGAGACACCACTCTCCAAGAAGTAAAAGATGGTGTGTTGATGATGAACTCCTTGCTCTTGTGCTTCAAATGATAGTCTCGCCAACACTCAACTCTCTCTCACAAGATATGGATTTGGTGGAAAGAAGATTTGAGTGGAAAGCAACTTGGGGAAGGCTAGAGATCAAGATTCATATGGTGGGAATGGAATATCTTGGCCTCAACACATGAGTAGGTGGTTCTCTCTTAGAAAATGTGTATTGGAAGTGTAGGTATGTTCTGATGGGTCTCTGCATGAATGAAGAGTGGGTGGAGGGGTATATATAGCCTCCACACAAAATCTAACCGTTACACACAATTTACCAATCTCGGTGAGACCGAATTGAGAAACTCGGTCGAACCGATTTAGCAAACCTAGTGACCGTTAGGATTTTCGGTGGGACTGAGATGCAACTCGGTAGGACCAATATGGTTAGGGTTAGGGCATAACGTAATCTCGGTGAGACCGATTACACAAACTCGGTGGGACCGATTTTGGTAATAAGCTAGCCAGAGAGTTGGTCAGGCAAACTTGGTGAGACTGATTACACAAACTCGGTGGGACCGATTTTGGTAATAAGCTAACCAGAAAGTTTGCATTGTAATCTCGGTAGTACCGATTGCTCAATCTCGGTGGGACCGATTTGGGTAATGGACATACACAGAGAGATTACAATCCCATCTCGGTGAGACCGAGATCCCTATCGGTGAAACTGATTTGCCTAGGGTTTGTGGCAGTGGCTATGACATATGAACTCGGTGGCGCCGGATAGAAAGAATTGGTGGGGCCGAGTTTGACTTTTGTTTTAGGTCATATGTGGATGTGGGAAGGTAGTTGAGGGTTTTGGAGCATATCACTAAGCACTATGAAGCAAGAACCTCATTAAGCAACACCTCATCCCCTCTTGATAGTATTGGCTTTTCCTATAGACTCAATGTGATCTTGGATCACTAAAATAGAAAATGTAGAGTTTTGATCTTGAAGCTTGAGCTAATCCTTTGTCCTTAGCATCTTGAAGGGGTTCCACATCCTTTAGTCCATGCCACTTAATTTGTTGAACTTTTCTAAAACATACTAGGTAAAAGTATTAGTCCAACAAGAGATATGTTGTCATTAATTATCAAAATCACCTAGGGAGCACTTGTGCTTTCAACTACCGATCGAGAGTCCCTCATGGTGGGAGTCGGGCCAGAGCATTACTACCATGAAAATGCTCTGTATGTTGAGTTTATAGAATTGTTTCAGTTATTCAATCAAGATGCACTTGACAAATCTATCGTCAGTTGCTATTGCCTGTAAGTGATTTCTTTCTGTAATTTCAGTAAGTCTCTAGCTTGTTGTAGTGCTCATTGATCATTACCTATAATTATCCCCACTTTTCTTTTCTGTGGTATTATGCAGAATGAAGATGTATGAAATGAAAAAAGTTGGATGCTATGGCATTGGGTTCATTGACCCAAATACTATTAATCAAGAGACATGGACGTGTCCATGGGAACGAAAAGACACAGAGAAAAGCTTGCTAGAGTTCTTGGTGTGCCTAAATACATGTCCATAAATACTACTTCCTTACAACTTCGGGTGAGTCATACTGTCTTGTACTACAAATTCTTTTTTTGCTAAATAGCTAGATGTTAATAAGTGTGTAGAGCGTTTAGGGTAGTTGACGAGTTATGCACATGCCCGCTTAATTATACATGCAAACGTGTGCGCATGCAGTGTTCACTGGATCTTGTTAATGATTGAAGTTGATGAGGGAAAAGTTCAAGTACTGGACTCACTTCCTAAAGACATTAATGACTACTCAATCTTGAGGGGGATGGTCGACAGGTAATTTCAATCATTATCGAACTATATGTCGGCCTCTTTAGTTCGTCATTTCCTGATATCAACTAATTAATTAATAACTCATTTATTCATTTTCTTTGCTGGCGGGCAACGCTTGGGAAAAGTTCATCAAATAGGTTGATGGCCCATGGAAAAAAGAGCTGAAATGGATTCGACCCAAGGTAATCTATAATACTCCCTCCGTTTTTATTTAGTCTGCATATTAGGTTTGACCGAAGTCAAACTTTGTAAAGTTTGACCAAGTTTATAGAAAAATATATAAACATTTACCATAACAAATCTATATGATATGAAAGTACATTCAATAATGAATCTAGTGGTATTGATTTTTTATTGTATATGTTAATATTTTTGTTTATAAACTTAGTCAAAGTTTATAAAGCTTGACTTTGACCAAAGCTAATATGCGGACTAAATAAAAACGAAGGAAGTACCTAAATAGTTCATCCTCACTACCATATTTCTCTTGACATGCAGCCTATCCACCTCAGCAACTTGCCACATCATCAATTATTTTTCCATGTAACTAATTTCTATTAGCATCTAGAATTGCATCTCGTCTCTCTGTTTTCCAGTCTTAAATTACCACCGAAGCTCAATGGTGTCAATTAGCAAAGAGAAGCCCAATCGTCCTGCCCCCACCATCCTTCCATTTCCGCTCTCTCTCTATCCATAAATAAAGGACCAATCTACTCCACTAGCAATGGTATAGAGTGCGGAGGCTAGGAGGCAATCTCTTCGTGGCAGGTCGCCTATCCGTGGCACCTCCCCTCCCCTTCCAGGCTCAGTCGGGGCTCCTCGCTACGTCCCCTCGATCTCTGCATGTGGTCCGCCCCTCTGGCATGGTCGCTGGTCTGCGGCACGTTCGCCTTTGCCGGCGCTGCCCGCTGCCTCCCCTCGATCTATGTGTGTGGTCAACCCCTTTTGCATGGTCGCCGTTCCGCAACACCTCCCCTCCTCCTCAGCCTCTGCCCGCTGCCTCCCCTCTTCCTCCGCCCCTGCCGCTGTCCTTGGTGGCCTATGTCAAAACCTGCTTCTTTCGCCGCTCCCACAGATGGAAGGCATGGATAGGAGGCTGCAGCATGCGGTCGTCGCTTATGTTTGTGGTCGGAATCAGACCGACCACTGGAGTCTCTCCTGGAAAGATGCTCTACCCAGCGACTGAATCATGGAGTGAGCGTCGCGTCGGCCAAGTGCCAAGCCGGTGGACAACTTTCTTTTCGGCCTCGAAGGTATGGGTGGGCTGATGGTAACGCATGGTAGGGCATCCATTAACAGCCACGGCTTGCAGCAGCGTTGGATCGACCTTGAGCGCGTATAAACATAGATATAGCTTGGACTAGAAAATCTGATTTGTGGTTTGCGTCATGTCCCAACATCACCCACACCAAAGGACGGTGCGCTGCCTCCTATCTCCTTAGAAGTGAGCAATTTCTTTGATTACTTTCGATTGGAAACTGATTTGTGTCTTGTAGGAAGCAATTTTTGATGAAAGCTATATGTTCGGTCTCCATCCACCTCCCGCTGGCAGCATGGCTGGTCAGCCTGGTCACTCACATAAAAAATCCTCTGTAACTTAAGCACTCAGCACTGTCGGCAAGAATGTGTCCACATATGATGGATAGTTCTCATATCTCCCATCCGAATGATTTTGATTGCAAGCGCTAGATGGCGAAAAGTTCCTATTTTCAGATCTTGGAGTACTGTTTGCCCAGCGTCTGTAATGCTCTGCCTTTTGTCGACGGCTCTGAATATTTGTGTATGTCTTGCTGTGGCTCCCTGCTTGCTTACTAATCAATCCATCAGCTTTTTGAAACTTGGATAGTTGTCATTTTGAGGAGCTTCCTTTCATGTATCTTGCCAAAGTGGCACCCGTGAATGTTATTTCTCTCTATTAATCAAGAGTTAATTGTTCAGTGTAATCCAAACAATTTGTTTTTAAGGGTAAGCGTAGCTTTATAGATTAATGGTGCTTCTGAAATATTTTATTTGTCAGTAGGTGCTTCTCTCTGCATTTATAGGTAAACAAAATATTGGAGTAAGGGCTCACAACTGATTTAATAAAATCAATATCAGTTATGTATAGTGAAAGCCAGATCAATTTCTCAATTACTATAACCTTTTTTCTTAGATAGACCTAGCAGTTTGGATCCGATGTACCAACTTGTGGAATTATTCTCTATGATGAAGAGTTTGTTCAGTGGATTATTATCTTCTGTAGTTTCTATCTCTCAGTAAGATCCGTGGATAGTTATGCCAGTTTTACATCTAGCCAGACTAGTTGAATGCCCGTGCGTTGCCACGGGCCAATATAGATATGCTAGAGACATTATTGAAATGATTGTTCTTTGTATGAACACAAATGTCAAGCATTCGGTTTATTCTCGCTGAATATCGACGCCATTCTCCCTGTTTCCCTTTTCCACAACAACCAAGCATCCACTCCTTTTCCTCCCCATGGGACATCTCCTTCGCCATCGGGTTAAGGACAAGTTAAGTGTCTTTCTACCACTATCGCAACCTAAATGGTGTATCAGGACAAAAATACAAAAAATATAGTAAAAATTAAGATCTTCATTGTACTAAATAACACTGATAACCTGGAAGGAAAAACCGCAAATGATAGCTTGTATAGTATCATGTGCTGACACAGCGCCAACCCACTCCTCCTTGTCAACAGAGCATGTGAGACATCTTTCTCTCACACCAAATGCATCTCGTTCAAACTCCAATCCTCAAGGTCCGAATCTTTCCGTGTCAAGACACTAGATTTGGAGCTCTGAGTTGGGGATGATGTTTCTTTGGCCACCATCGTCTCCTTTGTCTCAGAGCGACCGGATGTAGTAGCGCACAACCGAGAGAATGGAAGTTCACAAGAGGCCATATATTGGTTAGGCTGCATGATATCAATTTTAGAATATAATCATATTTTCATCCTTCTCATTGCATAGAGGCAAACAAGATATGAATATCAGTTGAGAATACATCTTAGAAACAAAAGCATCAGCATATACAATAGATGACTTGTAAAATCAACATTGAGACACAACAAAACACCAGATGTGGAAATGGCGGAAAGAGAATCAGAGACAAATTCTATAACCAGGATAAAAAATAATAAAGAAGTACCTTTTACTTTGTCTAAATGGTAATTTTTTGGGTGCACCTAGGTCTCAGTCGACTCAGACTTACCCAAGTCTTAATCAAGTGATATAGTATATAAGAAGAAAAAAGAAGAAAACTGAAAATAATTTTTTGTACGAATCTCCATGCAAGATCAAAGTAATATAGCATCGATTGAGACATAACGAAGTCCCAGTCGACTGAGACTTAGCAAAACTATAATTTTTACTATGTTACACAAGAACCTCAAAAGCTAGATCACAGTTAATGGTTTTAGATAGGCAGCTGCATAATCTAAGGAAAAAGTGATTGCCATATCCAACAACACAAATAGAGAATAGTAAGAAGAAGCTGCATATAAGCTGGTATAAGAGTTTATCTTCTTAATCCAATGACAAAAGGAGAAACCTTGAATCAGATCACGTTTGTTTAGAATAAGGAACCAAAATGTAGATTTGTACCATTGAAATAGAACAATATCATAAAAACATGTCATGTGTCGAGAGCTACTTGTGTGTTTATATGTCTATCATCAATGCACCACTACAAGATGACAGTGGCCAATAAACATAACTTAAGCACAAGCATACATCATCAATGCATCAAGATATGCAAGTAAGCAAGAAACAAATGTCGTGTATTTGTCACGCAAGACTTCAGCTTATATGCTATAAATATATAAACAAATCAGTTGTTATCATGAACATAAAAGTCCATCATCAAGTCCAAGTCTCTCATTGTGACCAATACTGATAGGTAGAATACTATAGACATAGTTAACCATATAAAAAGATGGGGAATTTTCCTCGCTAGCTAGCCCTGTTTGTTCAAATGGGTCGACTGGTAGATTTATCGTCAATGATGCTAACCCACTTCGGCTTCTTTCCGTTATCGTTACTCAAATCATGAATATATTTTTCCTATTGCATCCCTTTCGAGCGTAAGAAAAACACTCCATTATTTACCTTTTAATAGTATTTCATTGCATCATTTACATCAAGTATAAGAAAATACAATGTAGTCAAATATAAGAAAATACAATGTAGCCATTTATTAGTTCAACAAGATTGTTTAATTGAGATTAAGCTTAGTGATATGACACAAAGATTCAACAAACTCAGTTACTGATACGCAAAATTATTTATGTGACAAAAAATATGTCTTAATTTCAACATTATTAAAAGGGAATCGCAAGATTATATGCGGTTGGCTACAACTGGAAAATAAAATAAAATAAAATAAGTAAATTACGTGGCAGAATCCAGATAAGGAAACTCTACAACCTACAACTTTATCTGAAACGTAGGTACTCCTACATCCACACTGACAAAACTATCTATTAACATAATTAGGAGCATCAGCAGATTTAGACAGCAGAACAGAGAAAATGAAGTGTCGCCATATGTACAAGATAGCAGCCGTTTTCTATCTATTATAAAAATTTAGAAAAAGGGATAAATTTTACCATGTGGCCCTGCACCCTGAACCTCTGCCTGGAACAGGAACTGTAGCCGTTCTCGTGCTCCCTTCTCATGCTCGACCCCGCAAGCTTGCCCGACCCTTGTCGTAGTACATCCTTGCGGCCACAGCAACCATGTTGTATCCACCCGCCCTGGCCATGCTGCTGAATGGTGGAATCGTAATAGTCGGAGGACAGCATGCCATCCTCCGATGTGACCTTGCGTGCCTGGAGTGTTTACGTGTCCCCTGCAGGTGTTGTTGCATGCAAGAGCAGTATAACTTCAATTCCCTTAGCCCTATTCATCCAATGCGTCCATCGGTGATACTTGCATTTTGCATTGATGTCGCTGAGAAAGCCACTCTATCTGGTCTTGCTGCGAGAGTGACAAATGCGAAATAGTTCGACTGATGCTGTTTGAAGTTAAATGGGAAAAATAATACCAGGTCAGCATGTGACAGAATGCTAATAAACACCTGTTGGAATCCTTTGAGGAACTTGGGAGGAATAAGGAAGATAATTTGTTGGAGGAATCATAGTAGAGTGAACTGTTGAGTCCTGCTTGTATTTAATTTTTCAGATCTTGTAGTCCTGCAAGTAGCAGACCTACATCAAAATCATCAGTTTTCAAAATCCGTGAAGCAAGACAATAATTCATATTATACAGAAGAAACCTTTGAAATATCACGAGATTGCTTTGTGGAAAAGCCTATTAACTAATGCATTTTGCTACCTCTAATCAATTTTAGCACAAGGTACGTATGGCGGCACAAGTCATTGTGAACCTAATATATAAATGTAACTGATCACAATCGGGAGCAATGTGATAATGTAAGTTACCTTGCGAGATAAACATGCTTCATGTTGACTGCCTTGCTCTTTGCAATATCATCTTCTAAGTCAGCGAATTGCCTCTAGAAATTGTCAACATCACTTCATAGCAAAAAAAATCAAGAACCAATGGCAGAAGTTGTGAATGTTGCTACATAAACAAAATAAAAGAGAAAAAAGTTTACAAGCATGTCACAGAAACCTGGCATATAGAAAGCTCATTTTTTCAAAGCCGTTCATGTAATCCTTGAGAAGCTGAGGGTGGTACTCCAATATCTCCCGAAATATAAGTCCCATTATGTGTTATTTGGTAAACTTTTCTTTGTTCAAGCTCAAACTCAATTTACAAAATTGGTTACATAATGGTATTCACTTTAGTTTAGCTAGACCCTTAAAAGGGAGATAAACCATGAATATATGATTTTGTAACGTAAATACAAATTGATGCAAACTCGAGGGATCATTTAGAACCTGACGAAGAAAATGAGATGCGTACCGCTCGTGTATATCTGCTCGGCCCTACAACCTCAAGCACCATTTCTTGCTTGTGTGCTGCTCAAGAACCATTTATTGCTTGTCTGCCGATGGCCCTGCTCCAATAGCTATCAGTCACCACGCAGAACGACAAAAATATGGTCGTGTCGCGGTACAATGCCACCACCTCGCTCACCGTGTTTTTTCCCAATGTCGCCCTGGCTTCCACCCTTCCTCCCCGTCCACCCATCCCGATATTCATGATGGTACCGCACCAGCTCAAGCCGACAGCCACCCGCGGGCGTCCTATCCATTGGGATACCCCCTAATAACCTATAAAATCTGTAATTTGGATCTTAATGTAACTGAAGAACTTCGATACGTACAGAGTAACCGAAGCTACTTTAAGACACGATTTAACTTCAATACCTGATCATCCTTATTGGGAAATGAGATGGAAATAATTATAAGGCAATAAAATCACTTGTTCCAGGAACCAAAGACCAGGTCTTGCGCTCTCCATATCAGCAGACCAGGATTGATTGAAACTTGAGCTGTTTGAGTTGCAGTATCAACATCTATCTCACTCTCATCTTCGTAAAAAGGTAACATCATATAAATGTCAAAAATACTAAGCAAGAGAATACTCCAGTTCTAAATGTTTGAAGTGTATGGAATTAACTGGAAGAAGTCATAACTATGTCAGTTACCAATTAAACATCAGAACAAGCAGAACCTACTTGGCATAAACTTCAACAGTTAAACTCAATAATAGAACCGTTTGTACAGCACCACAATACAGTAACAGTTGCTTTGCACCAATGATCAAGATTATATGTATTGATTTACTTATCAAGCCAATCACTACTGTACCAGTAAGAAACCAAGACACATCTAAATAAATAAACAAATAGGAACAAAGAAGTTGAAGGCTGAAAATACCATGCTAGGAGCAAGGAGAGTCAGGGCAACAAGGGCAGTACATGTCAAATCTATCCAAAGATGGAGTTATAGGTTGCAAGCATACCTCGTGGCTGGGTGGGGCATGGCCGTCTCGGAGAATTATCAGAGGACGAAGCCCAAGCCGCTGTCAGAGAGGAGCAGGTTCGGCTTGAGATTGGGCCGCGTCTCCCTCTCCTTCCCGCCTTCGTGCTGCGCCTCCTCACCCTCCGGCGTCGCAACGAACTTGGGTGTCCGTCTCTGGTGGTAGGGCCGAAGTGGCAGGTGCGTACGATAGGGTTGGGGATTGGGTTGGACCGCACTTGTAGTAGCCCGTCGGCGTCGACAGCGCCATGGGTAGGGTGGGGAGCAAGGAGATGGATTTGGGAATCGTGGTGGCTCAGAGATCGATTGGGAACAATCAGGGAGAGAGAGAGAACCGACGATAGCGGGGACGACGTAGGAGTTTGATCAGAGGGAGGGTGCAGGGTTGGTCGCGGGAAAGAGGGAGAGATGAGGAGATGGGAGATGAGACTGGCAGGTCGTGGGAGAAGTGGAGGTCGTCAGAGTTTTTCTTCTCCTGCTTTTTCGGGAGTTTTTCTCCTTAACTTTTCTCTGCGTGGGAATCCAACGAGGGGAGGAGGGTCAAACGAGGTGGAGGTAGCGAAGGTGAGGTCGAACCATCGATCGAGGTTGAACCATCACGACGTTCGATTCTCCTTTAATAGTAGAGATATCTAGCCAGATAAGTGCTAGGAGCTATATGGCGTACTCGCAACTATATCACGGCAAGCATATATGAGTTACTCTACTTCCTATGTAGTATAGAATGCTGTAATGCCCATGTAGTGTGGGCAACGCTGCCTATTAATTAACACTAAAAAGATGTCCGGTGGAAGGTTTCTTTGCATTAGCTTATTCTAGGTGTTTTTTGGAATCTTGAACTGGTAGCAAAATATTTTGGATAATGTCCTCTTGATTTCTGACATTGAATAGGTATAAGTGAATACGGTCACATTTCTTTGCTATGCTTATCGATACAAGCTTTGGAATTTTGGACCATAATTGTCTTAGCAATGCCATTGGGGCATCAGCTCCCTATATTTTGTTGCGTGTATAATTTTCCTAAAATGTCATACTCTACTACAGTTTTCTTATCAGGAACTAATTGGGATTTTTTTATAAGTAGTTCTTCTATACAACTCTGGCCTCTACTACTTTTGTTGGTAGATTATCATCCTTCTCCTACGATGTTACACATTATACTATTTGAGCATTGCTTCCTTTGGTTGCATTGGTCAATTTTTATGGTCAGTGTTGTAACAAAGGACTTAAAGCTTCAACTGAAACCCAACTCTGACGATATCCTAGATACAAATTGCATTGGGATTTAGATCTACCCATTTAGAGTTTAACTATTTGTCATGCCTCTCATTGTTCCTTACTTTCTATGACCGTCCTCTTGAAATATAAACTGATCAGCTAACATCATGTTCATCTATCAAGAATGTACGCGTGTAATGTCTTCCATTATCCAAATGTAAAATTGACGGTGAATGAACATACTTAATACGCTTGGAAATGTCAAATATGAACACATATTCCATTGTTGGTCAACGCCTTTTTGTTTGATACCCATCATTCGGTCATTTTCATTTATACATAGTCTATCTCTGTTGATGTTAGTTGAGTTCATCTATTAAAGAGGTACTTAGGATTTAAGTCCACATGAAAACTGACTAGAAATAAGTAAATTTCAGACATTGATGATATGATTTTCCATGGCAAAACAAATATTTACAGAAAGTTGTACACGGATGTCCCGCATCAACGTGCGGGGAAATTATCTAGTTAATTAAGTAGCTAATACTAGCTAGCTACCACCTCTTTAATTCTAGTTTCAATACCATTATCATGCTTGATTAATTATTATCTGATTGAATTATTTTCTCATAAAGACCCTGAAGCAGGTGTCGGGGACTGATTTATATGCATACTACGTTTGCGAGAACATTCACATGATGACGTCCGAAAGGACCAGAACTGATAGAGACCAATGGGTATGTTTGCCAGAACACTTTTCACAATTTTTACATAATTATCTAATATATATACACACAACTAATACATGCATATTGATCTCTTTCTTTAAAGATGAAGGAGATGCGGGATAAACTCCTACCATCAGCTCGCATACGAGCAATTTAAGAGGAAATAGTTGGGTTTTTGCTTGATCAGGTCATAGATCCCAAAGAAGAATACTATTACAAGCTATAATGCGTCCATATGTAATGATCTGCAGATTCTAGAAGAAATTGTATATACCAAATTATACACACACATACATGTGTACGTATGAATGGTCGTGTGAGACATTCGATGACATATATATAGGATCAGAATAGTTATTCGGATCACGGTCGGCGCTATATAGGCCCGAAGACACGTTCCCGAGCTCCCAAAACCCACGAAGAAAAAAACAAGCCCACTCCACGCCTCCTCGTCCACCACCTCGCCCGATCCCCAACCTCCGGATCTCCCCAGTCCCAGCGACGCCGAGCTCCCCCTGACCCCGCCTCCACCAGGCGTCGCCGCCCCCGCCCCCGCCCCCTTCAACTCCCGCCCCGCCGGCAAGCCGGGCGCCGCCATGCCCGCCCTTCCCTTTGACCGATCTCCTCCTTCCTCACCGTCGACGTCGTGGGAGCACCCATCCCGCTGCCCAGACCCTAGCCAGTGACGCCGCCACCGCTACGCAGCCGCAGCCACGCCCCTGTCGACGGCGCCGCCGCAGCCCCACCCCCGCCGGCGACGCAACCGCAGCCCCGACCCCAGCCGATGACGCGCAACACCACCTGCCAGAGCACCTCGTGGAAGCCCGATCCAGCGAGGATCCTTCACCACCCTCCACTCTCCGGTGACCACCAGCCCGCGTGCGGATGGTGTGCTATCCTGCAGATCGAGGAGGCGTCGAACTTCAGATGGAGGAGGCCACAACCTGCAGCTGGCCGCGCCATGGTTGCGCGTCGCCGGCATCCTCCGTCACGCTCGGCACCTCCTGAGCGTTGGAGTGAAGGTCGACTCGTATGCACTCTGCAGTTCATTTTCTACTGATCCTGTAGCGCCTAAATCCATCGCGCACTTATATCGCAAGGTTCTTGCGTGTGTGTTTTGTCCTGCAGGGCATTTTCTTCAGGGCAGTGGAGAGCACCCTCACCCTGATCCCATCTGCAGCAGCGCCCCGAGTCCTCCCAAAGCAGCCTTGAGCCGTTCAAGTATGCAGCCCCGGGCCGTTCAACGACGGAGCTGCCGACCGTTCGTGAACACAACACCCCGGATCCTGCTGCCCACCATCCTGTAAAGGGAGACTTATTGTGAAGACTTCAAACTGAGTACAGAAGACTCGATTAATTTTTGCTCCCTTCTTGAAAGGAAGAGGGGAGTTGGTTCTCTTTTGAGGTTGCGACTCGATTAATCGATTAATTACAGCTTATTTTCGACCTTCCTGTGCTAGTAGATCTTTTCCCAATTCTGATCTTCTTTCGGTTGCTGTTTGGATTTATTCCCTTCGCTCTTCTTCGACCGCGCTCATAAATACGGCCTTGTAATCTTGTGGAAAGGAGCAGTGCAGTGCATGTGAATACATATGGCCTGAAGCTGCTATAATTGTCCAAAATCCGGTGTTTGCTACTGCAATCCGAGTGAAGTATATTTGGAAACATGCCTGCCTCGAGTCTTCTACTCTGGTATGCTCGCATCACACAGTATGACAGTATACTACACAAAATAGCATGGGAGTGATTCCTGCAAAAGCTCAAATTCTGCTGACAAGTTGTGTGCTGCGTTTGGCACTTTTCAGTCCTGAACCAGCAGTCCTCGAGGCAGGATGTACTACTACCTGGACTCATCTGCCCCGGAGGCACAACACGAACCAAGCCCCATGTTTTTCAGTGACTGACTCAGTAGTCCTTGATGGTCGAACATCCGGCAGGTAGCCCGTACTGCACCACCATATCTTGCCATCTTATGATCCCAGCAAAATGTTGAAGTAAAACACACACCACCAGGAGGAGAGTATATGTCAAGGAAGGACTGGTGAAATAGCAGGGCAAAGATGCCACAGTAATGCTGAGCCGGAGTGGTAGCGTGTGTGCGAGAAGACTCGTTTGTTTGGGTTGGGGAGCCAGCCGAGCCAACGCACACTTGGTGGACAGTCTATCTGGTTCGTACGCCCGGCCATGATATTGTGTCCGAAAAGAAGACTCAAATGGGCACGTTCAACTACTGTGTCCCCAGCCATGAAAACTTGTGGCCCGTCATGGTCTCCTCACACCTAAACGGCTGCCATTTTTCTATTAGTGAAATTTCCTCTGTTTTGGATTTATGGAGATGGAACAGATCACTGTTTAGAGTTTTGTTGGTACGCTGTTGCTGCAGTTTAAAATGACAGAGAGAGAGATTTCTTTTAAGAGATGAGCGCTGCTGCCGTCCTTAGTTAAAGAAATGAGAAGAGAGAGAGAGAGAGAGAGAGAGAGAGAGAGAGAGAGCGCATATAGGATATAGTGGGTGTGTGCTGGATAGAAACCACTAACTTTAGAAGAAAAAGTATTTCTTTATCTGGCACTTAGTGGGTGTGTCTTTCTCTGAATAGTGGGTAGTGCAGGCATATACTATGCTTTGCCTGTTTCATGTCCTCTTCAATTGGTAAATTGTTGGTAGTATGTTACATAGCGCTTTCTTGCATGTATTGCCGCTAGGAAGTTCAAAGAACAGTTACATAGCGCTTTCTTGCATGTATTGCCGCTAGGAAGTTCAAAGAACAGAAAACTTAAAGTTCAGGTATGAAACCACACAAATTTCATAGAAGAAAAAAATACGTACAGACTGGAAAAGTTCACGAGAGAAACACAGAAAGTTGAGAAACAAAAAGCCAATAGTTCATTTTCGAGAAAAAGTGAAGTTCAAAAAAAAAGAGAAACATCACTAAAAAATCAATGTGCAAAAAAACATACCAGAGATTTTAGAGGAAAAAACTCAAGAATTTTGTGGGTATACCTAAAAGATTCTATACTATGTCAAGAAGTTTCATGTTTCTCAAAGCACCAAGAAGTTCAAAATTAAAATAACAAAGTAATTCAATATTTATATAAAAAAATGATCCCTCTATCCCATAATATAAGAACGTTTTTGACACTAGCACTAGTGTCAAAAACCCTAGAAGTTCAATTTGAAATAACCGAGAAGGTCAAAGAACCTAGAAGTTCAAATTTAAAAACTTAGAAAGTTGTTTACTTATTTAAAACCATATTTTTTTCTAAGAAGTTCAAAGTCAAAAAAGAGAGAAGTTCAAAGGTTAAAAAAACTCAGATGTTTTCTCGTTACTAAAGAATAAAATGAAGTTCAAATTAAAATAAAAAGGTAAAGCTAAAAAAGTTTAAAAAGAATTATCTCCCTAAAAAACCCATGAAGTTCAAATAAGTTTAAATTCAAATAATAGAAAACAACTCATATTTACAAAAAGAAGGATGTTCCATTTTTAAAAAATAAAAAAGGAGCCTCAAATTTAAAAAGGCGAGCAGTTCAATGTTAATATAACAATAAGATTTTTCTCGTGTCTAAAAACTGAAACCAATAATAATTTTTATGGATTTAAAGCCTAGAGGTTCAAATTTAAAAATATGAAGAAGTTCAATGTTTATAGAAACCGTAAGAAGATCAAATTAAAAAAGCATCTCAAACAAATTCATATAAAAAGGGATTATCTCTGTTCAAAAAACTTAGAAGTTTATTTTTAAAATACGGAATAGGTCGATGTTTATTAAGAAACTAGGATTTTTTCCGTTACTAAAATAAATAACACCAAGTCCAAATTGAAAAACCAAGAAGTTCAATTTTTAAAAATAGAATAGTTTAATGTATATGAAAAACCCAGATTTTCCTCGTTAGTAAACAATAGACCAAAAAGTTCAATTTCAAAAAACTGGAGCAGTTTGATATTTATTACAAAACTCGAACTTTTCCCGTTACTAACAAAAAGATTCTCCTCCCCGTAGTTGGTATGCATCTACTACAGAAAAAATACATCGACCTTAGAAGTTCACATATAGCTGGGAAGGAACAACTATAGCTCTCTCTGTGCACATGTTGTGTTTGGAGAGGCATGGTTTTGATTTTGATTTTGGGCTTGGATGTACAAGTTGTATGATGAAGGTGAGACAACTAACTGAAGTCCATTTGCACATGTGAAATTCAGTGAGCCGTATGAAAGGGAATAAGATCGTTTGTTTATTTGGCCCCCATTTGTACATCGGGTTATCTAATTTCTTGTTTTCTATTGTTTCATGAAGTTCAATAGTATGTTTTGATGCAAAAAAGTGCTTTTAGTATGTTTTGTTGGGGAACGTAGTAATTTCAAAAAATTTCCTACGTACACGCAAGATCATGATGATGCATAGCAACGAGAGGGGAGAGTGTGATCTACGTACCCTTATAGATCGACAACGGAAGCGTTAGCACAACGTGGTTGATGTAGTCGTACGTCTTCACGGCCCGACCGATCAAGCACCGAAACTACGGCACCTCCGAGTTCTAGCACACGTTCAGCTCGATGACGATCCCCGGACTCCGATCCAGCAAAGTGTCGGGGAAGAGTTCCGTCAGCACGACGGCGTGGTGACGATCTTGATGTACTACCGTCGTAGGGCTTCGCCTAAGCACCGCTACAATATTATCGAGGACTATGGTGGAAGGGGGCACCGCACACGGCTAAGAATATGATCACGTGGATCAACTTGTGTCTCTAGGGGTGCCGGCCCCCTCTCCTTGTCCTATTCGGACTAGGGGGGAGGGGCGCGCGGCCCAGCCCTGGCCACCTCTCCTCTCTTCCACTAAAGCCCACTAAGGCCCATATACCTCCCGGGGGGTTCCGGTAACCTCCCGGTACTCCGGTAAAATCCCGATTTCACACGGAACACTTCCGATATCCAAATATAGGCTTCCAATATATCAATCTTTATGTCTCGACCATTTCGAGACTCCTCGTCATGTCCGTGATCACATCCGGGACTCCGAACAAACTTCGGTACATCAAAATGCATAAACTCATAATATAACTGTCATCGAAACCTTAAGCGTGCGGACCCTACGGGTTCGAGAACAATGTAGACATGATCGAGACACGTCTCCGGTCAATAACCAATAGCGGAACCTGGATGCTCATATTGGCTCCCACATATTCTACGAAGATCTTTATCGGTCAGACCGCATAACAACATACGTTGTTCCCTTTGTCATCGGTATGTTACTTACCCGAGATTCGATCATCGGTATCTCAATACCTAGTCCAATCTCGTTACCGGCAAGTCTCTTTACTCGTTCCGTAATACATCATCTCACAACTAATTCATTAGTTGCAATGCTTGCAAGGCTTATGTGATGTGCATTACCGAGAGGGCCCAGAGATACCTCTCCGACAATCGGAGTGACAAATCCTAATCTCGAAATACGCCAACCCAACATGTACCATTGGAGACACCTGTAGAGCACCTTTATAATCACCCAGTTACGTTGTGACGTTTGGTAGCACATAAAGCGTTCCTCCGGCAAACGAGAGTTGCATAATCTCATAGTCATAGGAACATGTATAAGTCATGAAGAAAGCAATAGCAACATACTAACGATCGGGTGCTAAGCTAATGGAATGGGTCATGTCAATCAGATAATTCATCCAATGATGTGATCCCGTTAATCAAATAACAACTCTTTGTCCATGGTTAGGAAACATAACCATCTTCGATTAACGAGCTAGTCAAGTAGAGGCATACTAGTGACACTCTGTTTGTCTATGTATTCACACATGTATTATGTTTCCGTTTAATACAATTCTAGCATGAATAATAAACATTTATCATGATATAAGGAAATAAATAATAACTTTATTATTGCCTCTAGGGCATATTTCCTTCAGTCTCCCACTTGCACTAGAGTCAATAATCTAGATTACACAGTAATGATTCTAACACCCATGGAGCCTTGGTGCTGATCATGTTTTGCTCGTGGAAGAGGCTTAGTCAATGGGTCTGCTACATTCAGATCCGTATGTATCTTGCAAATCTCTATGTCTCCCACCTGGACTTGATCCCGGATGGAATTAAAGCGTCTCTTGATGTGCTTGGTTCTCTTGTGAAATCTGGATTCCTTTGCCAAGGCAATTGCACCAGTATTGTCACAAAAGATTTTCATTGGACCCGATGCACTAGGTATGACACCTAGATCGGATATGAACTCCTTCATCCAGACTCTTTCATTTGCTGCTTCCGAAGCAGCTATGTACTCCACTTCACATGTAGATCCCGCCACGATGCTTTGTTTAGAACTGCACCAACTGACAGCTCCACCGTTTAATGTAAACATGTATCCGGTTTTGCGATTTAGAATCGTCCGGATCAGTGTCAAAGCTTGCATCAACGTAACCCTTTACGATGAGCTCTTTGTCACCTCCATATACGAGAAACATATCCTTAGTCCTTTTTAGGCACTTCAGGATATTCTTGACCGCTATCCAGTGATCCACTCCTGGATTACTTTGGTACCTCCCTGCTAGACTTATAGCAAGGCACACATCAGGTCTGGTACACAGCATTGCATACATGATAGAGCCTATGGCTGAAGCATATGGAACATCTTTCATTTTCTCTCTATCTTCTGAAGTGGTCGGACATTGAGTCTTACTCAATTTCACACCTTGTAACACAGGCAAGAACCCTTTCTTTGCTTGATCCATTTTGAACTTCTTCAAAACTTTGTCAAGGTATGTGCTTTGTGAAAGTCCAATTAAGCGTCTTGATCTATCTCTATAGATCTTAATGCCCAATATGTAAGCAGCTTCACCGAGGTCTTTCATTGAAAAACTCTTATTCAAGTATCCCTTTATGCTATCCAGAAATTCTATATCATTTCCAGTTAGTAATATGTCATCCACATATAATATCATAAATGCTACAGAGCTCCCACTCACTTTCTTGTAAATACAGGCTTCTCCAAAAGTCTGTATAAAACCAAATGCTTTGATCACACTATCAAAATGTTTATTCCAACTTCGAGAGGCTTGCACCAGTCCATAAATGGATCGCTGGAGCTTGCACACTTTGTTAGCTCCCTTTGGATCGACAAAACCTTCTGGTTGCATCATATACAACTCTTCTTCCAGAAATCCATTCAGGAATGCAGTTTTGACATCCATCTGCCAAATTTCATAATCATAAAATGCGGCAATTGCTAACATGATTCGGACAGACTTAAGCATCGCTACGGGTGAGAAGGTCTCATCGTAATCAATCCCTTGAACTTGTCGAAAACCTTTTGCGACAAGTCGAACTTTGTAGACAGTAATATTACCGTCAGCGTCAGTCTTCTTCTTGAAGATCCATTTATTCTCAATTGCTTGCCGATCATTGGGCAAGTCAACCAAAGTCCATACTTTGTTCTCATACATGGATCCTATCTCAGATTTCATGGCTTCAAGCCATTTTGCGGAATCTGGGCTCACCATTGCTTCTTCATAGTTCGTAGGTTCATCATGATCTAGTAGCATGACTTCCAGAACAGGATTACCGTACCACTCTGGTGCGGATCTCACTCTGGTTGATCTACGAGGTTCAGTAGTATCTTGTTCTGAAGTTTCATGATCATTATCATTAGCTTCCTCACTAATTGGTGTAGGTGTCACAGAAACAGGTTTCTGTGATGTACTCCTTTCCAATAAGGGAGTAGATACAGTTACCTCATCAAGTTCTACTTTCCTCACACTCACTTCTTTCGAGAGAAACTCCTTCTCCAGAAAGTTTCCGAATTTAGCAACAAAAGTCTTGCCTTCGGATCTGTGATAGAAGGTGTATCCAATAGTTTCCTTTGGATATCCTATGAAGACACATTTCTCCGATTTGGGTTCGAGCTTATCAGGTTGAAGCTTTTTCACATAAGCATCGCAGCCCCAAACTTTCAGAAACGACAACTTTGGTTTCTTGCAAAACCATAGTTCATAAGGCGTCATCTCAACGGATTTTGATGGTGCCCTTTTTAACGTGAATGCGGCTGTCTCTAGAGCGTATCCCCAAAACGATAGCGGTAAATTAGTAAGAGACATCATAGATCGCACCATATCTAGTAAAGTACGATTACGACGTTCGGACACACCATTACGCTGTGGTGTTCCGGGTGGCGTGAGTTGCGAAACTATTCCACATTGTTTCAAATGTACACCAAACTCGTAACTCAAATATTCTCCCCCACGATCAGATCGTAGGAATTTTATTTTCTTGTTACGATGATTTTCAAGTTCACTCTGAAATTCTTTGAACTTTTCAAACGTTTCAGACTTGTGTTTCACTAAGTAGATATACCCATATCTGCTTAAGTCATCTGTGAAGGTGAGAAAATAATGATATCCGCCACGAGCCTCAACATTCATCGGACCACATACATCTGTATGTATGATTTCTAACAAATATGTTGCTCTCTCCATAGTACCAGAGAACGGTGTTTTTGTCATCTTACCCATAAGGCACGGTTCGCAAGTACCAAGTGATTCATAATCAAGTGGTTCCAAAAGCCCATCAGTATGGAGTTTCTTCATGCGCTTTATACCGATATGACCCAAACGGCAGTGCCACAAATAAGTTGCACTATCATTATCAACTCTGCATCTTTTGGTTTCAACACTATGAATATGTGTGTCACTACTATCGAGATTTAATAAGAATAGGCCACTCCTTAAGGGTGCATGACCATAAAAGATATTACTCATGTAAATAGAAGAACCATTATTCTCTAATTTAAATGAATAACCGTCTCGCATCAAACAAGATTCAGATATAATATTCATGCTTAACGCTGGCACCAAATAACAATTATTTAGGTCTAATATTAATCCCGAAGGTAGATGTAGAGGTAGCGTGCCGACTGCGATCACATCGACTTTGGAACCATTTCCCACGTGCATCGTCACCTCGTCCTTAGCCAATCTTCGCTTAATCCGTAGTCCCTGTTTCAAGTTGCAAATATTAGCAACAGAACCAGTATCAAATACCCAGGTGCTACTGCGAGCATTAGTAAGGTACACTTCAATAACATGTATATCACATATACCTTTGTTCACCTTGCCATCCTTCTTATCCGCCAAATACTTGAGGCAGTTCCGCTTCCAGTGACCAGTCTGCTTGCAGTAGAAGCACTCAGTTTCAGGCTTAGGCCAGTTTTGGGTTTCTTCTCTTGAGTAGCAACTTGCTTGCTATTCTTTTTGAAGTTCCCCTTCTTCTTTCCTTTGCCCTTTTTCTTGAAACTAGTGGTCTTGTTGATCATCAACACTTGTTGCTCCTTCTTGATTTCTACCTCCGCAGCTTTCAGCATTGCGAAGAGCTCGGGAACAGTCTTATTCATCCCTTGCATATTATAGTTCATCACGAAGCTCTTGTAGCTTGGTGGCAGTGATTGGAGAATTCTGTCAATGACGCAATCATCTGGAAGATTAACTCCCAATTGAATCAAGTGATTATTATACCCAGACATTTTGAGTATATGCTCACTGACAGAACTGTTCTCCTCCATCTTGCAGCTATAGAACTTATTGGAGACTTCATATCTCTCAATCCGGGCATTTGCTTGAAATATTAACTTCAACTCCTGGAACATCTCATATGCTCCATGACGTTCAAAACATCGTTGAAGTCCCGATTCTAAGCCGTAAAGCATGGCACACTGAACTATCGAGTAGTCATTAGCTTTGCTCTGCCAGACGTTCATAACATCTGGTGTTGCTCCAGCAGCAGGCCTGGCACCCAGCGGTGCTTCCAGGACGTAATTCTTCTGTGAAGCAATGAGGATAATCCTCAAGTTACGGACCCAGTCCGTGTAATTGCTACCATCATCTTTCAACTTTGCTTTCTCAAGGAACGCATTAAAATTCAATGGAACAACAGCACGGGCCATCTATCTACAATCAAACATAGATAAGCAAGATACTATCAGGTACTAAGTTCATGATAAATTTAGGTTCAATTAATCATATTACTTAAAGAACTCCCACTTAGATAGACATCCCTCTAATCCGATCATCACGTGAGATGGAGTAGTTTCATTGGTGAACATCACTATGTTGATCATATCTACTATATGATTCACGCTCGACCTTTCGGTCTCCGTGTTCCGAGGCCATATCTGTATATGCTTGGCTCGTCAAGTATAACTTGAGTATTCCGCGTGTGCAACTGTTTTGCACCCGTTGTATTTGAACGTAGAGCCTATCACACCCGATCATCACGTGGTGTCTCAGCACGAAGAACTTTCGCAACGGTGCATACTCAGGGAGAACACTTCTTGATAATTAGTGAGAGATCATCTTATAATGCTACCGTCAATCAAAGCAAGATAAGATGCATAAAAGATAAACATCACATGCAATCAATATAAGTGATATGATATGGCCATCATCATCTTGTGCTTGTGATCTCCATCTTCGAAGCACCGTCGTGATCACCATCGTCACCGGCGCGACACCTTGATCTCCATCGTAGCATCGTTGCCGTCTCGCCAATCTCATGCTTCCACGACTATCACTACCGCTTAGTGATAAAGTAAAGCATTACAGCGCGATTGCATTGCATACAATAAAGCGACAACCATATGGCTCCTGCCAGTTGCCGATAACTCGGTTACAAAACATGATCATCTCATACAATAAAATTTAGCATCATGTCTTGACCATATCACATCACAACATGCCCTACAAAAACAAGTTAGACGTCCTCTACTTTGTTGTTGCAAGTTTTACGTGGCTGCTACGGGCTTAAGCAAGAACCAATCTTACCTACGCATCAAAACCACAACGATAGTTTGTCAAGTTGGTGTTGTTTTAACCTTCGCAAGGACCGGGCGTAGCCACACTCGGTTCAACTAAAGTTGGAGAAACTTTCACCCGCTAGCCACCTTTGTGCAAAGCACGTCGAGAGAACCGGTCTCGCGTAAGCGTACGCGTAATGTTGGTCCGGGCCGCTTCGTCTAACAATACCGCCGAACCAAAGTATGACATGCTGGTAAGTAGTATGACTTATATCGCCCATAACTCACTTGTGTTCTACTCGTGCATATAACATCAACATATAAAACCTAGGCTCGGATGCCACTATTGGGGAACGTAGTAATTTCAAAAAAATTCCTACGCACACACAAGATCATGGTGATGCATAGCAACGAGAGGGGAGAGTGTGATCTATGTACCCTTGTAGATCGACAACGGAAGCGTTAGCATAACGTGGTTGATGTAGTCGTACGTCTTCACGGCCTGACCGATCAAGCACCGAAACTATGGCACCTCCGAGTTCTAGCACACGTTCAGCTCGATGACGATCCCCGGACTCCGATCCAGCAAAGTGTCGGGGAAGAGTTCCGTCAGCACGACGGCGTGGTGACGATCTTGATGTACTATCATCGCAGGGCTTCGCCTAAGCACCGCTACAATATTAACGAGGACTATGGTGGAAGGGGGCACCGCACACGGCTAAGAATATGATCATGTGGATCAACTTGTGTGTCTAGGGGTGCCCTCTGCCTCCGTATATAAAGGATCAAAGGGGGGGGTGCGGCCGGCCAGGAGAGGGCGCACCAGGAGGAGTCCTACTCCCTCCGGGAGTAGGATTCCCCCCTTTCCTAGTTGGAATAGGATTCGGGAGGAGGGAAAGAGGAGAGAGAGAAGGAAGGGGGGCACCGGCCCCCTCTCCTTGTCCTATTCGGACTAGGGGGGGGGAGGGGCGCGTGGCCCAGCCTTGGCCACCTCTCCTCTCTTCCACTAAAGCCCACTAAGGCCCATATACCTCCCGGGGGGTTCTCGTAACCTCCCGGTACTCCGGTAAAATCCCGATTTCACCCGGAACACTTTCGATATCCAAATATAGGCTTCCAATATATCAATCTTTATGTCTCGACCATTTCGAGACTCCTCGTCATGTCCGTGATCACATCCGGGACTCCGAACAAACTTCGGTACATCAAAATGCATAAACTCATAATATAACTGTCATCAAAACTTTAAGCGTGCGGACCCTACGGGTTCGAGAACAATGTAGACATGACCGAGACACGTCTCCGGTCAATAACCAATAGCGGAACCTGGATGCTCATATTGGCTCCCACATATTCTACGAAGATCTTTATCGGCCAGACCGCATAACAACATACGTTGTTCCCTTTGTCATCGTTATGTTACTTACCCGAGATTCGATCATCGGTATCTCAATACCTAGTTCAATCTCGTTACCGGCAAGTCTCTTTACTCGTTCCGTAATACATCATCTCACAACTAATTCATTAGTTGCAATGCTTGCAAGGCTTATGTGATGTGCATTACCGAGAGGGCCCAGAGATACCTCTCCGACAATCGGAGTGACAAATCCTAATCTCGAAATACGCCAACCCAACATGTACCTTTGGAGACACCTGTAGAGCACCTTTATAATCACCCAGTTACGTTGTGACGTTTGGTAGCACACAAAGCGTTCCTCCGGCAAACGGGAGTTGCATAATCTCATAGTCATAGGAACATGTATAAGTCATGAAGAAAGCAATAGCAACATACTAAACGATCGGGTGCTAAGCTAATGGAATGGGTCATGTCAATCAGATCATTCATCCAATGATGTGATCCCATTAATCAAAGAACAACTCTTTGTCCATGGTTAGGAAACATAACCATCTTTGATTAACGAGCTAATCAAGTAGAGGCATACTAGTGACACTATGTTTGTCTATGTATTCACACATGTATTATGTTTCCGTTTAATACAATTCTAGCATGAATAATAAACATTTATCATGATATAAGGAAATAAATAATAACTTTATTATTGCCTCTAGGGCATATTTCCTTCATGTTTAATGTAAAAAAACTAAAAAAGGTGAAGCCTCAAACAAGTTCAAAAACTATGACGCATAGACGTCCAAAACAGCGAGAAGTTCAACTACTATACAAAATGCGTTTCAAATGAGAATATAAAAGTTAGAGTGGTTTGATGTCTATAAAAACTCAGATTTTTTATGTTACTAATGAGAAGCAAAGGGACATTAAAATTGATAAGAGCTAGAAGTTCACGTACTACACGGTGTGCATTTTGTATTAAAAAAAGAATGAAAAATAAAATGCTAAAAAAATTGTTGCTAGAAGTTCAAGTGCTCTACCCGAGAAAGTTCAGAAATTCTTGTAAGAGAGTTTGAACAAAAATACGTGACAGAAGTTCAAGGTGAAAACAGTGGGAAGTTCAACTACTTCACGGAATGCGTTTCAGAAGAGAATTAAAGAATATGAAACTAAAAGCCTAAAAGTTTGTTGCAAGAAGTTCACGTGCCCCACCCTGCATGGTTCAAAAATTATATTTACGAGATGTCCGTCGTTCATTTACATGTTGTTTTCAAAGGTAAAAAGCAATGTTGTTTTGCTATTTAAAAAACTGCTCTCAAACGGCAACGAATTTGTAACACATCTGTACATGAAAAACTTGTTGCGATTCATAAGCTTTCCACCGATTCATAAGCTTTCCGTATAAAAATCGAATACTATTCTTTACTCAAAATATGAAAAGGTGATGTTCAAATTGGAATAACAGAGAAGTTCGGAGTTTATTAAAACCTAGGATTTACCTGTTCAAAAAATAAAAAACACAACGCCTTTTTTTGCACTTTTAAAAACAACCCATAAATGAAAAAAAGTTGCTAGAAGTTCAAGTACTCGGCGAGGAAAAGTTCAAAAAATTCTTGTGAGAGAGGTACACCGTGTATTTAGATGTCCAAAATACATAAAAAAATTATGTTTTTGTGTTTTAAAATAACTCTCTCAAACCAGAGAGAAATTCAAAGTGATAACAACCGGAAGTTCACGTACTACATGGTGTGTATTTCATATAAGAAAAATACAATAAAGTGAAACAGAGTGAAGTTCAAACAAACATGCCCCAGAAGTTCAATTACTTCAAGCAGTGCAAAAAACAACACGTCAAAAACGGAGTGAAGTTCAAACAGACATGCCCGAGAAGGTCAACTACTTCACGCAGTGCTTTTCCATTCATGATGAAGGCAGAAATCATGATCTCATCATTTTCTAATTTACATCAGAACAATAGGAATATCATTTGTGCAAGTTCAAGTCCTCGGTCGGAGAAAGTAAAAAAAAATATTGTGAGAGAGGTTTGTACAAAAGGAATATCGTTTGTGTAACACTGACGAATGGATGAGAAAATTACAAACAAAAATACTTTACAGAAGTTCAACGTGAAAACAGCAGGAAGTTCAACTACTACGCTGAATGAATTTCAGATAAAAAACTTTTAAAATCATCACGAGTATGAAAAAATGATCAACACAGAAAAGTTGCGTGTTTACAACAGCTTTCCATCACTATATCACTTGCTCAATTTCGGTGAGTGGATGGAGAGCTACGAGCAGTGGATCCAGAGGTACGGGCAAAAAAAGCACGTGAAAAACATAGTGAAGTTCAAGTAGACATGCCAAGAAGTTCAGGTTCTTCACGCGGTGCATTTTTAAAGAATCTGTTTCATGATAAAGGCAGAACGAATGATCCCGTCGTTTTCAAAATTACTTGAAAGCGGCTAGGAATCAGAGAAAACCATCAATATGAAAAAGTTTTGCATTTTCCTTAGCTTTTCGTCGGTATATTATTTGCCCCATTCCGATAAAGTTTCTAGAAATTACGGCAAAAATACGTTTTTAGCCATTTTCAAAATTGACATAAAACAGTAAGGAATTGAGAGAAACAGTATATACAAAAAAGTTTCGCATTTCCTCAATCTTTCCAACGCCATATCATTTGTTGCATCCGGACGCACGGTTAAAAAACTAATTTCAAAATACAAACTCGGTGAAACTTGGATCGTTTTCTAAATTACTTTTAAACCGTTCAAAATTTGGAAAAACTTTCAACATGAAAAAGTAGCGCATTTTCACAAGCTTTCCAACGCCCTATCATTTGCCTCAATTGGATTAGCCGTTTAGAAACTACATTGAAAATACGAAATCGGTTATTCGTTTGCGAAATTTTACGATTTTCCAAATTACTCTTTATCCATAGGGAATTAGAGAAAACTTTCAACATGTCAAAGGAGCGGTTTTGCAGCAGCTTTCCAACGCCATATTATTTGCCTCATTCCGATAAACGGTTTAGAAATGCGATCGAAAATACGATTCACGTTTTTTGTACGAAGAAAAAACGGTTTTTAAAACTGCTCTTAAACCGCTTACATTTTGTCAAAAATTTAACTTGGGTCATGATACTGGTGTCCATAGCTTTCCAACAGTATATCGCAAGCCCCATTTGAACACCTTTAAGTTGAAGTTCAACCTAGTACTCGGAGA